>NC_068571.1:36832398-37135428 GCF_025698545.1 Gossypium raimondii | reverse complement strand
GTACAATTTATGTCACCAAATGATGTACTTCCGTCCGGTGTTTGAGATGTATACACGACCCCTGGCCGACACTCGATTAGCGTGTTACAAAATACGGAACAGCCTATGTTCGGTAGTGGTGTCGAATGCACATCCCCCCAAGACACTCTGTCGGTGGATGGGACATGTACGTCGGTGGCTCGACGGTTGACGCTGGAAATACGAGCTGGAGAACCGCATCAAGTTCTACTAGATGGCAATCTACATCCAATTGGGGGCGTTATCAAATGCCCAGAAGAAGGGATGACGTACTACCTACGACATCAACCGGTGAGGGACGTCGATGTCTGCAGATGATTGTGGGTTAGAAGGTGAGTCCGATGTGGATCCACCTCGAGAGCCCGGGCCGGATGGTGCAGAGGTGGGACTATTTTCTGAACCGGAGCCTATTCCAATAGAAGGTGAAGATGGTGATATGAGTGCAGATGATGAAGAAAATCCACGATTGAGCATATTCACCTCCAAATTTCACATGCATAATGTCGATCTATCGGCAGATGATGCGTTAGAGTTTCCAGATCTACCACACCGGGTGCGCGATCGTACAAGTTCGGGAGTAGATGTTGGTGAACTTGAAGTTGGTAATCAGTTTACCAATAAGGATAGTTTTATTGGTGCTTTGAAACAGCATAGCATCAAAAACGGCGTTAATTATCAAATTGTATTAAATTATGTATTGATAATTGTATTAAATTTTGGTTAAATTATCAAATTACTACAATTTCTTAAATGTTAGTACCAACAAAACATTTTACTTAAATCCAACATTATGTAAAACTACAATTTAATTAGGGTTTTAATTAAATAGGGTTAGGATTTTAATTTAATTAAATTAGGTTAGGGTTTTTAATTAAGTAGGGTTAGGGTTTTAATTTAATTAAATAAGGTTAGGGTTTTTAATTTAAGTAGGTTAGGTTAGGGTTTTTAATTTAATAAAATTAGGTTAGGTTTTTAATTAAATTAGGTTAGGTTAGGGTTTTTAATTTAATTAAATTAGGTTTTTAATTAAGTAGGGTTAGGATTTTAATCAAATAATGTCAAAATAACTCGGAAAAATTCTATTTGTATTACATCGTCATAAACTTCTAATTCATTACATCAAATGATTAATTTTAATACGGTAATCAATGTCTATGACCGGGGATTCAGTTTCACATGGCGGTATTTAATCGTGATTCTGCTACCGGATTCCTCCTTTCTCTAGCTTCCAACGGCGGTTGTTGTTCTCGGTGGGATTCGGTTCTTCCGATTCGCATCTGGTTGTCGGACTTGGGACGATGATCCACCTTCAAAGAATAGTGTATGTGGAGGTGTTTGCATCATGAACGGCGACGGAGTTTGAAAGCCATGCGTTGCTGGCGATTGGTAAAAAGGAGAGCTCCCCGACGGCCCCCCTTGCGACCCCTTCTGCGCCGATGGCCTAGTTATCGGTGGTCCGCTCGACATTACAGGAAATGGAGCTGATCCGGGCATTTGGCTCCAACCTGCCATAGGATTCGGAAAAGGATACATGTACGGGTTAGGGTACATATAAGGGCTAGGAAACATACCTGGCATCATAGGGAAAGGTGAATGTGTGGGTATCATCTGTTGAATTGCTACGCCAGGTGACTGCGTTGGTGCTCTCGTTGGGGACGGTGATTGCATGGTCGCTGATGATGAACCGGGTGAATGTCTGGGCCTCGTTGAGGGGCTGCCCTCGTAGTTTTGTCCCCTTGGATTTTGAGGCCCGCGTCTTTCCCTTCCGACACGTATTTGCCGCCGCCTCTCCTCCGGCGTAAGTAAATAAGGCTTCCCATGGGCCCTAAACCATGGCATGTATTCTAGAACGCACGCTAACTCGGGAACGATGATTGGTTCCCGAGTAGGTAGATATTCATTCCGATTTTCCCACATTTCTGTGTACACTGACCAGTACAACGACCAATCCGTACCTAATAGCCGAAGGTCGATTTTGTGGTGCTCGTCAAACTCCTCAGGGTCCGCAGGGATCGGTTGTCTACATCCAAACTGTCGTAGGACTCTGTCTGTCTGGTGGGGCTCCACGGTTGCATAGTTGATCAACACCACTTTCACGTGCCAAGCGTTCAGATTTTGTAAAAACTCTTCCGGGATTACTGCCCGAACTGCCGGATCCTCGTATGGTGTCCATTGAAACTACATGAACATGATAACAATATTACATATATACATAATACTAAATACTAAATATCAATCCACTAGCGAATGTATGGAAATATCTATTTGCAATAATACTTACTTCTGCTTCCGAGTGTTGCTCCAATAGAAGCCGTATATCTTCAAGTTCAGTCGGTATTCCACGATAACTTGCCGGATGGTTCCACCTAATTAAATAAATTTTTAGCATTCTTTTATTCTTACAAAATCTACATATCAATTTCAAAATGTAATATAAAATTTACCTCGTTACGAGTGGGAATGTATATAGGTGGTTCACTCGAGGACGTAGAAATGGAAAGCGAAACCGTACCCATGATTGCAGTAGTGACAGGCAACCTCCGATTTTTGCTCTCCTCGGTTTGGTCGCCCCGCACATCTCCCAATATAATGTTGCCAAGACGGCAGACCCCCAACTAAATTCACCGGCTGCTCTAAAATCAACGTGTTTTAGCAGCCACCTTAGATGTACACGGCTCCGTGATGTGTCGGCCATGAGATAGCCTCCAATTATTTGAAGAATGTATGATCGAGCATATCGGATTCTTTCAATCTCGGTTAAATTTTCATTCAGACCGGGGAAGGTGACACGTAACCAGCCCATCTCCACCATACCTCCATCCATTTATCCGGAACGGCGCCCAAAAGCTCGTAGCACACCTCCTCCCAATTGCTAGATTGGGCGACCGATCATCGGGTGCCCATCCACCGCAATCCCAAATGCAGATGGACATTTTCTAGAGTGATAGTGCACTCTCCACATGGAAGATGAAATGTGTGGTCTCAAGTCTCCACCTCTCGATCAACGACCGATCGCCGGCTCCAACTTGCATCCCCGCCTACCGTCGCCACGTGCCAAAATCCCGCTTCTGCAGTAGTTCTCTACTAACGGTGATGGAGCATGCATATTCAATATTGCATTCCAATACCCGATCTTCACCTTTTATAACAAAAAATATATTAATAAATATCTAAAATACATAAATAAAAATATCTTAAAAATTTAAAATTTAAATTTAATACTTACCATGTTCATTTGCTCCACCGATATGTGATTCCTATCCAGATTTAATCAATGATCCGGTCATTGTTGAAAATATTAAAATTTTAAAATTATTTAAAAAATAAAAATTTTAAAATTTTCTTAAAAAAATGAAATTTAATGGAAAAAGAAATTTAATATGGATTTGGAGATTTTTTGAAGGAAATTGAGAGGATTTTGGAAGGAATTTGAGAGTTTGAGAGAATTTTGGAAGGAAATTGATAGAAATTTTGAAGGGAATTGAGAGAAATTTTGAAAGGAATTGAGAGAATTTTTGAAAGAAATTGATATTGAATTTGTTTGTGAAAATAAAAGGGGTGGGGGGTTTATATAGTAAAAAAAAATTTGACCGTTGGGGGGGCAACGGTCAATTTTTTGACCGTTGGGCACTGTTCACGCGCGCGTCCACATCGCGTCCACGTCAGCGCGACCTTCTGCCCCGTCCCCTGACATCGCTCCGACGTGGCGCGATTTTAGGGGAAATGGCCTAGTCCGGTAAATAATTAAAAAACCGGCCTATTTCGGTAATTTTATAAAAAATTGGCTTTTTTTGGTAAATCCCTCTAGAAATTGAAACTAATCTAAAACAATCAAAATTAAAATTATAAGGTAAAAAGAAAAAGAAACGTGACTAAGAGAGAGGGAAGTGGATGGTTTGGGAAGAAGGAAAATTAGGGAACTTCATTATTTAAAAAAATTAAAAATAAAAAAAGAATAAATCAAGAAAAGTTTGATAAAATCTAACCAAACTACTAACAAAGGACAAAAAGAAATCCCCTCTTTACACACACCAAAACAAGCACTTCATGATGTTAACCACCTAACCAAATTAAACTACTTAACATGTTTCAAGCAATAGTTTTCAAGAGATTTTTGGACAAATAGTCATATGATTCTCATTTCAGGTAAGCAATTTCGATCCATGTTCAAACCACTATTTGTATTCTTATTTGAATAGAGCAGAGGTTCTAACAGCTCTCCATACTAAGGTTTCAAAATGGGATCTATGCAGGTTATACCCATCATCTTGCTCTTTTGTCGTGAGTTCATTATTAATGTGTTTTGAGAGTATTATGTAACTAAAATATCATACTACATCATATCACTCAGCGACTCAATTAATAGTTGGAGTGACACCCCAACCACTGTCTTGCCTATCATCAAGAATCTGATGGCAAGTGGTCTCAAACTCTGGTTATATAGGTAAAATATTTTACAAATTTGAATTGTGGATTTGGTTTAATTGATTTATGCAATCGTTTTAAGAAATATCGTTAGATAAATTTGATTTTAAATCTCAATGTTTAACTTGACTGATATAATCATCTTGGCATTTGACATGGTTGGATTTGAATGTCAGCAAGAACTTTTCTCCCACCCTACGCTACATCAAGTTCAATATTTAGAACTAATTAAGATGGGAAAATGTTGCAGTGGTGACGTAGATTCAGTTGTCCCAATTACCTCAACTAGGTATGCTATAAATAAGCTCAAGCTTCCCGTCAAGACTGCTTGGCGTCCATGGTCCATCAACGACGAGGTAAAAACAAAACTCAAATATTAACATCATTAATCTATCGCACATCAAATCAAATACTCCTTTAAATGTTGATATGACATTCAACTCAACGCTTGTTATGATTTTTCTTTTTCATAAGTATACGTTTTTTTGCTGAAATTGCTGAATGGAAACAAGCAGGTTGGAGGATATGTGGAGGAATATGAGGGGCTAACTTTGGTGACAGTGAGAGACGCAGGCCATTTTGTTCCAAGCTACCAACCAGCTCGTGCTCTTACCATGATTTCATCGTTCCTTCAAGGAGTTCTGCCTCCACCATGATCATTTCAAAGCAATATCTATAGATGATTATGTAAATGGTTTTCTATACTTTAAGTAAATGAGACGAATATACTGTTTGAATATACCTTAATGCAATGTGCATTAATGAACTTGAGTGAAGACTTGATGTGTATTGCTTACTTTGAAATTTTATTGAAGTTAAAAAGGTTTGATTTAAATGTGTTTTTAAATGTTCTCATTCTTTTTATGCAATTATATGTTTCTATTAAGCAATCATTGCCAATATATGCAATCATTTTAAATTTATTAATTTAGCTTATCTCAAATTTAATCATTTAGTTTTATCCATTTTAGTCCTTTAATTAAATAACTTTTTGCATTTTTAGATCTTCTAAAATATTAATAATTTAATTTAAGTTATTCTAATATAAAACATTTAGCTTCCTACCCTCAAAAATTTTAATTTTATCTCCGCCATCTTAGTTTCACCCTTGATATGTGACATTCTAATATTCAAATGTATGATTTAGTTATTAAAGTCTAAATGATGACACATTCAAATTTAACGGAATTCAATTAATAGTGTTATCAATTGAACTTTAATTTGAAATCAGACAAATGGAGGAACTAAATTTCTGGATTTAAAAGCAGAGGGATTAATTTTTAAAAGTTCAAAGAGTACAAGGATTGGAGGCAAAATTAGACCATCATTTTGCAAATGTAGATGTAATACCCAAATTTTGCCCAGCCCGAGCCCAACTATTAAAATCCAGATATGAAAAAATATATAAAATAAATAATAATAAAATGTCCAGTTTTTCATTACAACAGCAGGCCCAAAATAGCCCAACCCAAATTTCCTAATACTCAACCTAGTCAGCCCAATACACCACCTAATTACATACCAGATATTAAATAACAAAACCCAAAATACATTACCTAAGCCCAAACCCGAATACATCAAGCCCAAACAACCCAAAATCAGAAACCCTAGTGGTTTCTAGACTAATTTGGTGAAGTCGCAGTAGACCCCTGCTTCAGCGCCGTAGATGAATCCAACAAACCTCGCGCGTACATCGCCACTAGGCGCGTGCATCATCTCCACACAGATGCGCCTCCAGGCTGGCCGAGTACCTGCAAGCAAACACACGAAAACGAGAGCAAAAGAAAATAACAGAATAACAAGGACGGGGCAATTTTCCTTTTATTTATTTTTATTTTCTTTTTCCTCTGTAAAAAAAAATCAGGCTATAAAAAAGCCAAGAATAGACTGTAAACAGTATGCATTCAAAGAAATTGAATACAAAAAAACTCATTTTCAGAGAAAAGAAAAATTCGAAAGGTGATAGTTAATCTTTTCTTTGTTTTTTTTTTTTTTTCTGCTCCTTTGTTCATTGATTAATATTGAAGTAGAAAAGAAAAAAGAGCAAGGAACTTACCTGACCGTCGTTCGCTCCGTCACAATTGGAGCTGGGTGAGGGTTGAAGGTCCCATAAGCAGTAGGTTCCAAAATGTGGCACCGAGGATATGCTCATCTTAAGTCTCTGCTTTTCTTTTTTTTAGGAAGAAGAGTCTGTTTAAATTAGGGTTATTTTAGTTTTTATGTCTAGCTAGAAACGGCGTTGTTTGAGGCCGGACCTTGTGGTCTCAAAACGGTGTCGTATGACGCTGGTATCCGCGCGGTGACCCGACCCGGGGCAGGATTCGCGCGTTTTCGTTCGTCGGTCTATTTGCGAAATGAGTCCCTCTATGTTTTATGTAGTTTCAATCTAATTTTCTTCAATGTTTTTAATTTGTACCGCATATTTAATTTTGTTTTCATTTGGATCCAAGCCTAAACGGCATCGTTTTCTGCGATTGATTTTGATTATTCAGGTTTTGCGTTTAATTGCTGATTTAGTCCTTCAACGTTGAAATAGGTTTCAATTTAATGCAAATTTAGATTTGTTTTTTAATTAAATAATATTTTTAAATGTAATTAATCCTACTTTCATATATTATAAAATTTAATATTATTTGTAATATTAGATTTTGATAGTGTTTAAATTTACTATTATTATAGTTTAAAATGTAATAAATTATTATTTTAGCTTGTTTTATATTTTTAAATTCATTATACACCAATATTTTGAGTCTATTGTATATTTATTTAATTTTGTTTTCCTTTTTATACTAATTTTATTTAAGCTTCGATTTTAAAATTTGTTGATATTATTATAATTATTGTTGTTAATTTTAAAATGTTTTTTCATATTTAATTTTGCCTTCAAAAGTACTTTTTAAAATAAATCATTTCTTATATTAATCCGTTATTTTTAATATTATTTTAATATTGGCTTAATATTGTTTTCAAACTGATTATTAATATAATTTTAAGATATAATACACAATTCTTTCAAATTATTATTATCAATATGATTTAAATTTATTAAACATTATTTCAAAATTTCTATTGTACACTTTTATTTTCCAACTTGATATATTATTATTTGTTTCCATCATTCTTGATATATTTTTATAAAAATTTGATATATTACTTATTATTTTTAAATAATGTATTTCATAATATAACTCAAATTTTATTTTCACAATAATATTACATGGTTCTTTTATATATATGTATATATAATTTATATGGAATTATTTTTAGTGTACATGTGTGTATAAAATATATTATTAATTTCGAATTATAAAATTTTTTCAATGGATAAATATTCTCTTTCTTAAAAATTATTTAATTCCTTTACTTTATTTTGGTTATTTATTATCAAATTGTTTTTAAATTTTTCATATTAACTATATCTTTATTTTATTTTATTTTATTTCTAATCAAAGTATCTTTAGAAAACTGATTATTAATTTATTAGATGCTTAATTATCAATGTTGATGTATTACATCCTTGATTGCTCCTTAGTGTAAATTTATATTGCTATTTATTTTTTGCATTATATGTATTGTTATTCAATCATGTTCCATTTGTAAGAATTGTATTTTATTAAAGCATTACAATCATTCTATTTCATAATTCCAAAAAAGGGCTTGGTGTTCATAAGTTCTCGAGAGAATTGTGCCCTAACTTACTGGGCTTCAATTCTTCTCGATGAATTTTGATAATCAAGTGTTCATTTTATTAAAACCATACAATTGTTAAAATAAAGTTCTTAAGATTTCAAAATGTTGGATCCTAACTTACTGGATATGACATTTTGTTGTCTCGATTTTAAAATAAAGGCAATATTTGATGTTTAAGAATTTCGAGAAATTGAACCCTAACTTACTGGATTCTGATTTCTCGATTGGCTTAAATAATCAAATATCCTTCTTAAAACATATGATTTTTTAGAAATTTAAAAAAAAAGGAAAGACGAATCTAACTCCGAAGATTGAATTGTTGCACTCTAACTTACTGAGTGTGGCGATTTATCTCTTCGAAATAGGTCCGTCTATTTAGCCAATTCAATTATATAAGCTTTCATTTCATGGGATCGTATTTAAAAATCTTTTCAAGTTTCGACACTAAGACATTAAACAATTATTTCGGTACCAATTTTGGGCGTTACGAGGGTGTTAACCCTTCCTTGTGCGTAACCGACTCCTGAACTTGTTTCCTCAAAATTCGCAGACCTAAAATCATTTTCAAGGTGACTCGATCACACCTCAATAAAAGATTGGTGGCGACTCTATTTTCAAAAAAAAAAAGTGGTCTCGACAGTAGAAAAATTAGATCATCTAAGTGTTTTATTGAATTGGTGTAATGAGTCAACTCGACACCAACTCAATTAAAAAATTACTTAAAAAAACCTTTTTAATAAAAAAATAATATTAAAATAACGGTGTTTTGTGTTTTACTATTTTTATATGAAATTTTAAATAAAACAACGAAAAATGCAATGTCTAAGAATTGAACCTAACTCTAAACAATATTTAACCATAAACATTTTATCATTTCACCTATACATCAATTACTAACTTTATTTTATAAATATAAATTTAATATTATATTTTTCACTCATATTGTCGATGTAACAAAATCTAGTAAACAACAATATACTTCTTCACATGAAATTTTGGTTGAATCAACTATTAAATTAATAATTTAATGTACCGTATAGTACATGAATTACATAAATAAGAGAGGATGAATAGTATGATGTATCAAATGAGTAGATGAATCCCATTAAACATACTAATAATCCTTTACTCAAAATATATGTATACCAATAAATTCATCCTTAATGAGTTTAACTTTAAATTTTAAAATTTTGAAATTAATTTTTGCTATTAAAGCTATTTAGGGCAAGATTTATAAACATAAATAAGTTTTTATAAACTTTGTAAACATAAACCATTAATTGAATTAGGTAAGTTATTTTAGCATTTCCTAGAAACTTGAATTACAGAATTAACATAAAGAAAAAACGGATGCCCCCAAAGCAAGAAACAAAATACAGCAAATTGGGTTGAACAAAGTGAAGAATTGTAGATACTACTGAGGCAAACAAACAAAAGGAGATCAACCGGATTTGACGACCATGATGATTACTATGCAAATGACAGTTTTGTTATATTTATAATAAAGTATTAATTATAATATAAACAATTTTTTTTATATCTCTCATTTTTTTTCTAAGATACCAATCGGAACGAGCCCAGTGACGAGATCATGAGTTTTAAAATTGCTCTATACTCAAGACGAGAATCGAACACTAAACCATTGGTTAAGATAGAAAAGACCATTATTTTATATAATAAACCACTATATATAATATTCATGTAAAATAATTTTAATACTCAATTATTTATACAAAATGATTATTGGATTAGTTTGGGTTAAAATGATTGAAGACTTCAGTAAACCCACGAACAAAGCTATTATAGATGATAAATTATAATTCTAGGATGAAAATTTTCTTTTATATAAAATAAAAATATTTTTTTATTTATTAAAAGAAGGATATACCACAATCTATCAACTTTGATCATGATACACATATATATACTGTTATATATGTGAAACAATTATTACATTAACAATCACCAAAATAAATGTAGCTGCTTTGGTCTTGACACCCTCTAAACTATAAATAGAACTATGAATTACTTAGAGATTTCACCGACAAGAGTAAAGTCAAAGAAAAGAAGAAGAAAATGGAAGGGGTGGCATGTACATGGATGCTACTCTCCATGTGCCTTTTGGGGTATCTCATAATATATGTAGAAGCTAATGAGGCAAAAGTCCTTGGTAACTTTCTCAAGTCCAGATTGTCAAAGAAATCATCTTCCGCGGTGCATTCTTGGGCATGGTTGAATGAGAAAACTGGGGATTCTCCTAATTATATTCAGCCTCAAGATGGATCCATGGAGGCTGATAAAATCGGTGCATTGCCTGGTCAACCTAATGGTGTTGATTTCAACCATTATTCAGGATATGTGACAGTTGATTCTAAGGCTGGCAGAGCACTTTTCTACTATTTTGCCGAGTCCCCCGACAAGTCTTCCACCAATCCTTTGGTTTTATGGCTCAATGGAGGTATGGTTTTTATCAAATATCAATCCTTATGACGCATTAATGCATATGGCCACTCTTATCATTCTTCATATTTGCATTTTACTTATGTTTCAATCACCTAAAAATTCATTCATTTGTCGTCCTGTTTACCCTAAATCTGCCCAAAGATTGAGCTAACATTACTTAATTTAGATCGGTTTGGATAAGTAAATTTTGATATCGATTTATTAATTAAAAATTATTTTATTTTAAATTTAACTATGAGAATTTTATAAGTATTAATATGTTTTTAAAAATTTTATTATATCATATAGTATTGGATAACTAGATTCAAGTCAAAAAAATTGGATTAAGTCAAGCCAAAAACGACAAACAAATATATTTAGATTACAACCCATAATGATCAATCCATGGACAAGTTTAATTTCCACGAAAATGGAGAAACTAACTCTTTTTTTGCATTTTTATTTAACAAACACTTTGAGGGTATGATCCTAACTTTAACAATTTTTATTAAACTAAACAACTTATTAATTAATCCTCATCTTTTGCTTAATTTTCGGTAATTTCAGGACCAGGATGTTCTTCATTAATCGGAGCGATGATGGAATTAGGCCCTTTTAGAATAAACAACGACGGAAAAACACTTTTCCGCAACGATTATGCATGGAACAATGGTCTTACTTCTTCCTTTACTATAGTCTATATTTAGATTGTTATTACTAGAAATTAACTCTTTTTTTTTTTGTTGAACTTTGACAGTGGCAAATGTAATCTTCTTAGAATCACCAGCTGGAGTAGGCTTTTCGTATTCGAATACCTCCTCCGATTACCATCATATAGGTGACAAGAGCACTGCAAAAGATGCCTACACCTTCTTTGTCAATTGGCTTGAGAGGTTCCCTCAATATAAAACTAGAGATTTCTACATCACCGGAGAGAGTTATGCTGGTCATTATGTGCCTCAGCTTGCTTACACTATTCTTCTCAACAATAAGAATGCAAATCAAACCCTAATTAATCTTAAAGGAATTGCGGTACGTTCAAATATGAAATCAATATTATTACTCGAACTTCTTATTTTAAATTGTATTTAATATATTTATTTGATACATTTGCAACGGTAAAACCAAAAAATTTATACTAAGAGGTTAGGATTAAATTATAAACATTTGAACATGATGTAATTTTAACATTGTATTAGCAAATGTGTTGATTTTGACCTAACTTTAGTGAGTGGTAGTAAAATTTTCAGGTTGGGAATGGTTGGATTGATGATCGTACAGGCTATTTGGGCCAATATGACTATTTATGGACACATGCTTTGAATTCAGATGAAACCAACAAAGGAATCCATGCCTATTGTCACCAAATGAGTGTGATGACAAAGATCCAAATGAGTGTGATGACTTCCAATCCAAATCGTTTGTTGAGCAGGGTGACATTGATGGGTTCAATATTTATGCCCCGCTTTGTCCACTAGATTTTTCTTCATCAATAAAAAACTCAAATGATTCAGTAAGTCATTCTACTTTTGTCACACTAATAGTTTTTTTGGGAGGTAATCATATTTATTATGAATTATTGTAATTTTGAGACTCAATTTTCTCATCTTCCATTCATTAATATGATGATGGTTGACCTCCAAGGAGATCAGACAAGTAAAATAAAAGGCAAAATGGCAAAAACATGTCTTACTGATTTTAAGGGATTTGTAGTAAAATAGTGATATGAATTTGATATCAGGTAAATAGTTTCGATCCATGTTCAGACTACTATATGATATCTTATCTGAATAGACCAGAGGTTCAAACAGCTCTCCACGCTGGGGTTGCAAAATGGCATAAGTGCAGGTTATACCCATCAGCTTACTCTTTTGTTGTGGGTATCTCATTTAAGATTTTAACTTGTTTTGTTCGTATTATATCATTTCACTCAGTTACTCAATTTTCGGATGGACTGATAGTCCCGCCTCTGTCTTACCTATTTTCAAGAATCTCATGGCAAGTGGTCTCAGAGTTTGGTTATACAGGTAAAAACTTTATTTAGCGCTTTGAGAAGGAAATAATGTGCGGCATTTAATAATTTTGATTTTATGATTTATTTAGCATTCAATTTTTAAAAAATATATATATTTTAGTTCTCCATTTAACTTTTTACTTTTTTAACTCTTAAATTTGTAATTTTTATCAAGTAATCTTAGAATGAATGAAGAAATTAATGCTTTTTAACTTTGTTGACGTTACATACACGCACATAACATGTCAATATTTAATTAATTTTTAAAATTTAAGAATTCAACAAAAAATATAAAACTATTTTAAAAACTATAAAAATATTTTTTAATATTTTAAAATTAATTAAATGCAACATGTCATTTATATGACTTCAATAAAGTTAATTTTAATGTTTCTATTCATTTTAAATTGATTTGACAAAAAATTATAAATTAAAGAGTTAAAAAATAAAAATTAAATAGATAACTAAAATAATTTTTTTATAAAATTTACAGACTTTTGTTAAAACAAAATACATAAAGATAAAGAATAAACATATAAAATACAAAATTTAAGTGGATTAAATTATGTAATGGATTAAATAATTAAGAGAGGAAAATGTTGCAGTGGTGACGTAGATTCAGTTGTCCCAATCACCTCAACTAGGTACGCTATAAATGAGCTCAAGCTTCCCCTCAAGACTGCTTGGCGTGCATGGTCCACCGACAACCAGGTAACATATCTCAAATTTTAACCTTTGCTGCTTTATATATTTCGGGTTTTTTACACAAATAATATAAAAAAATTAAAAAATTATCAAAATAATACAAGCTTTTTATTATGTACCAAAATGGTACAAACAGTAGTCGAGAGACTGCCACAAATATTTTACATAAAATTAATTAAATATTATGTACTAAATACTAATTAAATTTTACATAAAATTAATATTTAACATATAAAATTTATATAAATTTATAATGCTTTTAATATGAACATACATTTTCTGGGAGATAAATTATATAAAATGCGATATGAATTTAAATGTAACCACATATTATTTTTAAAATATCATCATTATGATAAACTAGGATAAATAATATGAAGGTATAAAAATGTATTAAGATTTACATAAAATGAATTAATGTGTAAATTGATTTATTTATATAATTGCTGAATGGAGGTTGGAGGATATGTGGAAGAATACGAAGGGCTGACATTGGTAACAGTGAGAGACGCAGGCCATTTAGTTCCAAGCTACCAACCAGCTCGTTCTCTTACCATGATTTCCTCTTTCCTTTTAGGACTTTTGCCTCCACCATGATCATTTCTATACATGTTTCTAATAATCAACCTATATGATACAAATATTTTGTTCCTATAGGATTTGACTTTATGTTAAAAGAATAAATAGGTTGGACTTAAATTTGAATTTTTTTTTATGCACATACATACAAATAATCTTATTATGTATGTAATAGGCCCAATTTGCCCGGGCCCAAAAGCACAATTGAAAAAATCAAAAATATAAAAGTTCCGTAAATTAATGTCCAAAATTACAAAAACTCATCAGACCCAAAATCAAACCAAACCCATTTACAAATAGGCCCAGTGTAAACCCAAACTACACCTAGCCCAACTACACCAAGCCCGACTAGCCTAAACCCTAGCCTGAATACCCCTAGCCCAAAACCGAAACCCTAGGGTTTCTAAGATATCAGTCGTCGCTCCAGCAGCCTCCAGCACGACGCTCCTCCCCCACGCGAGACCCTCCTACGCGCGTGCCGAGTCTCTGCCCTCGCGTGCATCTCCGTATTGCCAATGGGACTCCTCCGTACCTGCAACAGACAAAAGCAGACAAAACAACAACGAAGAATAACAAATAATAAAGGATTTTCTGTAGTTTTCTTTCTTTTTATTTATTTGATCATTATTGGCTATATAAGGCCATTGAAGAATTTGTAAGTTTTTTTTTTACGGAGATTGAATACAAGAAATAGAAAAATATTCAGAAAAATCAAAAGGTGAATAGGAATTTTCTTTTGCTTTTCGACGTTTTCTTTCCTTTCCTTTCCCGGATTCCATTTCTTTACTCTCTAGCTCATCATTCGGGGACGATATTTAAAAATATAAGGGTGCAGAGGTTACCTGGTGGCCAGCTCTTCGTTTTCTCCGTCGCAATCGGAGTAGGACGAGGACATAGTGGCCCTTGAATGGCCTGTGTTGCGAACGGCGGCAGAAACTAGGGCTAAACCCTAGTAGAGCACAAAACAAAAATAGGCAGCAACTGTTTATTTATTTATTTATTTATTTGAACTATCACTTTAGTAATAGTATTAAACGACGTCGTTTAGATACGTGCGACCCGCGCAGTGACCCTACTCGGGGAAGGATCTGCGCGTTTTTGTCTCAATGGGATATTTACGCAAATGGTCCTCCTGCTACTATAGCGTATTCGGATCAACCCTTTTATTTCTTTTAAATTTGGCCAGACATTTTATTTTTGTTTCATTTTAGTCCAGTTCAGACGCTGCGTTTTGAGAGGGCGGGGAATATTTCTGATTAGTCCTCCATGTTATTCGCGCATTGCACATTGGCCCTTATTTTGTTTTATTTACGATTATTCCCCGATTAATTTCGTTTTAGTTGCAATTTAATCCTTTTTTGTGTTCTTTGTTTCTTTTTAATTAGTTTAATGTTTCCACTATTATTATCATTATCATTATTATTATTATTAATTTTTTTCCTTAATCTTATTATATAGATCCTTTTGTTTTATTATATGATATTATTTTATGTTTTTATGTATATTTACTTATTTTCACAAATGTTTTATTATATACATTTCCTATTATCTTAGTATAACTTATATATATATTTTTAACTTCATATATGTAAATATATACGTTTAGATTCAAAATTTTCATAATAATATCTCATGTTTTTCCATATATATATATATAATATTGAATTAAATTTAGTATACATATGTATATATAATGATACGCTATTAATTTCAAATTGTAAATTTTACTTATTTTTTATGCACAAGTATTCTATTCCTTTTAAATTTGCTATTCAATTTTACTTATTTTAACTTTATTATATATTATGAGTATACATACTATTATTTACATTAAGATTTTTACTTATATAAACCAAAGCATATATATTAATTTTAAGATTTACTCATTTTTTTCTTACAATTCTTCCGTTAAAATTCATTTAAACATTTTATTTGTTTTAGTTCTATTATCAAGTCGTTTCAAATCTTCATTACCTTTTGGTATAATCTTGTGTATATTTCTAAATCCTAAATTTATTTATTCTCATTTTATTTTATAAGTTACATTTTATCTTCCTTTTAAATTAATAATTTTTGAGTGTGGATGTTGATATTGGCATGATATGCAATCGAGATCATTGTTGTTATATTTGTTTGTTGTAGTATTCGTCAATTATTCATTATTCCTTAATGTACGTTTTAGTCTACTAATTATCATTGTGCGTTGTACACTATTATACATTTCTTTATTCATTCAAAAGATTGCAAATTACAAAGTTAGTTCATTCAAAAACTTTCAAGATAAAGCAAAATTCGGTATTTGGGATCTTCGAAAGAATTGAGCCCTAACGTATTGGGTTCCAATCCTTCTCGTCGGATCTAAATAATCGAGATTCTTTTTATTAAAACATAAATAAAGAGCTCATTCTCGGGAATCTGACACGTTGTGTCCTAATGCATTGGATATGACATGTTGTTTTCTCGAGGCGAGGATTTTTATTTAGGAGTTTTGTGAAATCGAGCCCTAACTTACTGGGTTTTGATTTTCTCATTTGACCCAAATAATCAAATATCCTTCTCAAAATGCATAGGTTTTAAAAATCAAAGGATAAGCTTACTTTTGAGAATTTGAAATGTTGTACTCTAACTTACTGAGTGTAACAATTTATTTCTTTAAAATAAATGAGCTTTATCTTCCAATTCATTTTATTCAAAATAAAAGGATCGTATTTTAAAATCTTTTCAAAATTTCGACGTTAAGACATTAAACAATCGATTTGGTACCAATTTTGGGCGTTACGAGGGTGCTAACCCTTCCTCGTGCGTAACCGACTCCCGAACCTGTTTTTCTCAAAATTCACAGACCTAAAATTATTTTCAAGGTGATCCGATCACACCACAATAAAAGATCGGTGGTGACTCCAATTTTCATTTTTAATAAGTCGATAACTAAATTTTGATTTTTTTGGTTTTTTCAAAAAAATGGTTTCGACAGCTTGGCGACTCGCTGGGGACGCATTTAGAGAGTCAAGCCGTAAAATTGGTTGTTTCTTGTCTTGTTATCGAAAATTGAAAATTTGATTTGAAAAATTACGATCCTCTCTTTGCATTTGTTTGTATAATTACTATTTTATACATTGGCATCATATTGCATAAGACTGTTTAGTCTTGTTCTCTTAAGTGGGAGTGAGAAGCTACTCCTTCGTGAGGTTTTCACCACCGTGCAGGATAGTGAATCACTTTTGGGATACATCCGTACCTATGTCTTTGTGAGATTTTCATCTCCGTATAGCCATAGGGAAATGTATTCCCCTGAACCGAACTCGGTCTGTATGAGCCTATAATGGGTGAAGATCGAGGAATCTGCTGGTTCGGGTACCTTGACTTTAGAACCAAACCTCATATGGTGGACTTAGGAACTTAACCTAGGTAGAGCCACTCCAAATCCCTGGTGGTTACCTGATTAGGTACTTTCTATTTTCCTTGTTTACTTCTGTTTTGTACTAACCCCTTTTGTTGTGTTTTGATTGTGATTGCATTGCATTTGCATATTAGGAAAGAGATATTGATTCAAGTCTAATTACTAAATTAGAAACACAATACGACTGCCTGAATGTATTTCGAGAAACACAAGAAGAGCGATGGAAGAGTTCGTGACCTTGCTTCGTGGCCTGAGGATTTAAGGCGATTGTCTAAGAGCCTTCGACGTCCCAACTCCCTTAAAGAAGCTGGCGAGCCTTATGAAGATGGACAAATGATGGATCGCGACCAAGATCAAGAAAAGGAGTTAGCAATGACATCTATTGGAAATTGGAGAGATTATCACAAACATGCGGATGAAGAAAAAGATCGATATTGTCTCTTGGAATATAAGGGCGAGGCCGTACATGCATCTGCTTTATGTAAAGGAATTTGCTTTCTAGAAAAGTTTCCTAAATGTAATTGAATCAGAATCAACATCTCTTTAGGCATTCATTTCATGCATTTACATTACATTGCATTACATGCATTAAAATCTATTGAAAGAGTCTAAACGAGTAAATTTATTTCAGCTAATCTGGAAAACCAATCAACCAAACATCCTTACGGTACTCGTCGCAAAGCGAAAGAAATGGATCAAAGATTAGAGAAATTGGAGCAAATGCAAAAAGAAATGCAAGATCAGCTACAGAAACAAATGAATGAGCAATTGGAAAAAATTCAACAGGACATGACAGAAAGGATGGGGGAGTCTCAAAAGGACATGATGACTGAGCTGACGCAATTACTAAAAGGAATAAATAAGGGGAAAGGCCCTATGGTAAATGATGAAGGAGAAGACAAGGATAGACCTATCTATCCTTTAGGCCTTACGCCTCTGCATGCGTAGATTCAGACCGAGGTACCTCCGCGCAGATCCTCTATTTCTATTGGGCCACAGAGGTTTCAAACTGATGTTTCATTACCAATGAACCTTCTGGCCGAATCAGGTCCTAACCCTGGTGATAATCCGGTTAATCTTGCTGTCCCGGATTTCGATGAAGCAGCTGAGGAAGGAAAGGTGAATGCAAAATTGCCAAAACAGTGGGAAGATAGGTGTAAATGGTTGGAGGAAAAATTCAAAGCCCTGGAAAGCGCCGATAGTCACCATGGAATCGATGCGAAAGATCTGAGCTTGGTTCCAGACTTAGTACTCCCTCACAAGTTTAAGATGCCTGAATTTGAGAAATACAATGGAACTAGTTGCCCTGAGGCTCACCTCACCATGTTCTGCAGAAGGATGACCGGCTACGTCAATAATGATCAACTGCTAGTACACTACTTCTAAGACAGTTTGGTAGGGGCAGCGTCTAAATGGTACAATCAATCGAGCCGTACCGAGATTAGTTCATGGAGGGACCTAGCACAAGCATTCATGAGGCAATACAGTCATGTGACGGATATGGTTCCTGATAGAATCACCTTGCAAAACATGGAAAAGAAGCCAAGCGAAAGTTTTAGGCAGTATGCACAGAGGTGGAGGGAGGTTGCAGTCCAGGTTCAGCCACCCCTCTTGGAGAAAGAGACGACAATGCTCTTTATCAACACATTGAAGGCCCCGTTCATTACGCACATGTTGGGAAGTACTTCAAAGAGTTTCTCAGATATAATCATGAATGGTGAAATGATCAAAAAAGCCATCAGAAATGGAAGAATAGAGGGTGGAGAGAGTAACAAAAAATCAGTCTCAAGGAGAAAAGAAAATGAGATGAATAACATAGGTTACTCAAGGTCAGTAAGTACATGATGAAAGAGGGGAAGGTGAATTGGAATGGATGAGTTAAGCAAAAATTTAATGCTATGTAAAAATAATCCACATGGCACTATATTAATTATTAGATGAGACTATAGTTAATGAGGTAGGAAAGGCCTACCTAATAATTTCTCGAGATTAAGAGAGCAATTATCTTGTTTATATGAGGAACATATTTTAGTGACAAAAATTGTTGTAAGTAAATTGTTCTTGTTATTTAGTTGAGAACTAAGCTTATTAGTGGGGAAAGTGATTCTGATTGAGGATAGGAGTGAGGTTGCAACTAGATAAGTGAGTTGGATTTAAATTTTGTCATGTACTTGTTAAATCATAGTAAATTACTCTTTCAACAAGGCCTCACAAATGTAGAGGTGACAAACGAACCGACTCAGGTCAGGCTTTCTTACAGACTCAAGCTTTCTCGGGCTCAGGCTTTTTTAGGCTTAAATTTTTTCGGGCTTGAGCTTTCTCGAATTTGAATTGTTATGGGCTCGGATCAGTACAGACAGACTTTTTTGCTCGAGCCTGATTTACCAGCTCTATACAAATGTAGGATGTTTTTGAACTACGGAACCAAACTTTGGTGTTCATCTCCTATTTTATAATTAATATTAAGTTCAATTGCAACTGAACAAAAATTTAGAAGGCAAAATCAACAAACTTATGATTGATACTAAATCTAGACACTCAACTTACTAAGTGAAGATCTTGTCATTGATTTGTTATTGAGATAGAGGAAACATCAATCTCGAGAAACATATGTTGAATGACACAAATTAAGAAGGCAAGGATGAAGGCTTTTGGTGCCTGACTCTAATTGGTTGAGAATCGCCAACAATTGATCTAACTAGTGTGAAGACTCCTAATCTTAAAGTGACTTGGACCAATGATGAAGAAAAATTGAATAATACAAACTCTAAAGCCTTCAATGCAATTTTTTTTTTTTTATGAATTATGCTTCTATGACTTTTGACACATCTCTAAGTTTACCATTTATTAAATAGGCTCAGACTATATTACAAACAACTCATGAAAGAATTAATAATGTGAAGTCCAAACTTTGGATGTTGACCAAAATGTTTGAGACCTTGAGGATGCAATACATTGGAACCTTGTCTGAGTTCTATGCATAGCTATGTAATATCACAAATCAAGCATTTGCATTGAGCGAAGAATATCCAAATTTGAAGTAGGTCAGAAAAGTGCTTCGATCTTTGCATGAAATTTTTGCAATCAAGATGACTGCTATGAAGGAGGCAAATGATAGTGATAATATGAAAATTAATGACTCAGTTCATTGAAACATTTGAGATCAATCTCGATGAGACATAGAACAAAAAAGATAAAGATGATAAAATTATTGCATTGCATGTTGCAACTGAGGGTGAAACTACCATAAACGGCCTGCAGGAGCAATTGACCTTATCTAGTTAAGAGGATAAAACTTTAATAGAATGTTTAAGAAGCTGATCAGAAAGTTGGATTGAACCAAAAGTTGTGACAAGATAAAAGGCAAAGGAGTTGTAATCAATGATGATACACCCAAAGAGAAAAGGAAAAAGATACGATGCATGAATGTTAAGACTTTGATCATATCCAAGCAGTAATGTTTCAAGACATTGAAGGAGTACATTATATTTTGCTATTTCAATTGGTCTTCCCTTACAGTTGTAAATGAGAAGAAGGCTCCTTGAATCTAAATTATGATCACTTATTCATTTTCAGCTTATTATATTTATCTTAATTACAAATATAATAAATATTGTTAAATAATGACAAAAATTAGAATTGCAAAAATAATTTATTATTAAAAATTGATGGACATCGGGTTTTAAATCTAGTTAAGAAGCTGTTGAAAGCCCAAACCGAAGCCCGGGCTTTCTCCTCTTTGTGTTCATACTTCATTCGGCATCCATTTCCCGCTATAAATCTATACAACGGTTCCTGAGTCCTTTGCATTGAAACAGAAGCAAAAGAAACAAAGAAATTCGACATGGAGCAGGAACCCTAAGATCAAAAGAAGGACGATGGAAGGATTTGCTTTGTTTATGGTTGCACTTGTTTCAATGGGCATCACCAACCTAGCAATGGTTCCTGAGAAAACAAGTCGGAATGTGTCTGCTATGTACGTGTTGGGTGATTCTTCTGTGGATTGTGGCTCCAACACTCTCTTTTACCCTATCATCCATTTAAATCTTTCCTTACTTCCTTGTAATGGTTCCAATTCCATCCTTCTTCCCTATCTTCTTGGTAACCACTTGCCTCTTTCTCCCCTATTTTCTTTCATATATGCATTTGTGGTGTTCGTTTTGTTTCTTGCTTTCTTTTTTTCTGGAAAATATATGTTTAATTTGCATATGGTTCTTGGTTTCTTTACAATTTGCATTTTCCGCTTTCAATCTTGCTCCAGAATCCTCTTCTTGAAAATTGCAATGCACTTAAAAGAAATTGATGATTTTCATGGCTAGTGCATGCAGCTAAGAAAATGGGTTTACCATACGCCGAGCCATTCTACGCCCAGAACGGAACCATCGATGGCTTGCTAAACGGTGTGAACTACGGTGCAGCCCACGCAACAATCCTTAGCCCCACTAGCCTTAGCCACCAGTCTCTTAACCACCAGCTAAGGCAAGTATTCGAGACGGTTCAACTATTGGAACTTCAACTCGGCCATGAAAGCTCTCGCCATTTCATCAGATCCTCCCTCTTTTACCTCGCATTCGGCAAAGATGACTACATAGATCTCTTTCTCCGCAATTTCTCAGGTGTAATGGCTGAATACAATGGCCCTCAATTTGCTGAAATTTTAGTTAACCAAATGGTACATGCAGTGATGAACCTGTATGATATGAATGTGAGAAAAGTTGTATTAATGGGGATACTGCCTTTGGGATGTGCTCCAAGTTTACTGTTCCAATGGCACATTGATGATGCAACAGGCTGCGTTGAGATGATAAATGAAGTGGTTTTGAGGTATAATGTACTGCTAGAAAAGAGCATTGTTAGGCTCAATGAAGAGTTGCCTGATGCACATCTCGTCTTTTGTGATCTTTACCAAGGAGTCAAGAAGATCATAACTTATCCACATTTCTTCGGTATGAATCCTTCCATTTTGTCTTATATAAAACTGTTAAGGGATACAAAAAGGGGTTGTTTATATTCGAATTAACAACACGAGTATTTCAAGAAAAATGAAGAGTCCGGAAGAGTAACATAACAAACCTGAGGAATTTTTGCAATCACATGAACAGAAATCTTACTTAAAATGTGTGACGAAAAAAAAAAAAAAACAGGATTTGAGGATGCAAAGAATGCATGCTGTGGGCTTGGTTTGTATGGTGCAGAGATTGGGTGCGTGACTTCAGATATAGCCTGCAACACTGTTTCAGCAAATGTGTGGTGGGATCTCTATAACCCAACACCCAAAGTTAACTCATTGCTTGCTGAGTCAACATGGTCCGGTCAACAACTCCTCTCCAACATTTGCCGTCCAACTACAATCCGTGGTCTGGTTTAATCTTCAGTGTCCCCTCCCACTTGACCCTCCTCACTCATCTTCACCATTTCTCACAGGCCACTATAGATTCAAGTTCCTTTGTTAGGTAAACCCATTGTTCTATATCCCTGGAATTAGCTGAGAATAAGTGTAATTTTCCTGAAAAACTCATGCACATCAACCATATACCAATGGCAGTAGATAGCAGTCCAAGTTAAAAGAAAATTAAAAATATGGAACTCCATATGTATATGCTGCAATCAGAACCATATTTTTTGTCCCTTACGGATTTGCTGTTTTTCTTTGTTTCATCTGTTGTATTGTATTGTATTTATCCCCATTACCAGAGAAACAAAGGCATACATAGGACACGCAGAATATTTGAATGTTAAAATAATGAAGTACATGATTATTAATGGAGAAAAGAAATTAATAAATCCCAAAAAGTGTGTGCAAAATGGCAGTAGCGAAAGCCAAGCCAATGACTGCTCCATTTCTGTTTCCATTTGAAGGGCTGCCACCTGAAAAAAGAAGAAGAAAAGCTCAGTTATTTAATAATCTAAACTCGAAACATAAAAAAAGAAAAATTATAATTAAAACCATATTTAGGGCTAGGTTTACATGATGGATGAAAAATTACAATAAAAGGATGAATCTCATAAATTTTATTTATGATCATAATTGATGACCTAGGGTGAAATTTGATGTTTTGAAACCTCGGAATTCCAGACCTTATTGGCCATAAGCTTTAATTTAACATATAAATTTCTTATCTGGTGACAATTTTGACTAACAAGTATAGATTTCAATTCGTGTTCATGCTTAAATCTTTTTGACATAAAATAAGCTTTCTGTGAAACAAAATTTTAAAGTAAGAATGAAATGAAAGAAAATAAAATTCAAGTTACCTGGTGACACAGATTCTTCGCTTTGGGGTGGACCTGCAACTGGGGCACGATTGATGACTGCAAAAAAGCAGAGAAATAATTAGGAAATATGTTCTTTTTAGTATAGAATATAATTAAAACTAATCTATATAGCAAAAAAAAAAAAAAAAAACCAGATACAATAGTTATCATAATGTTTAAATTCGTGTCATTTTCATATTTGTTTCAAGCAAGTTTTACATCATGTCTTATACAAAGTTATATGTAAGAAAAGAAATAAAATATATATAATTAATTAAATATTTAAAATAATACTAAAACATTTATCACATGTATATGTGTATGAAAATTGAGTAATTAGAATACAAGTGTGTCTTTAAAATAATTTTACAATAAATAATTATTAAAATGTAATAAAACTAAAAATAATAATGCATCTGCAATATGTACGAAACTAAAATAAAAATTAGTTTAAATTATGAAAAAAATTTTAAATAGACAAATATATCAAATTAAGAATATTAAATACACTCCAAATATTTATCATGGTATTGTCATTTTCTTGAGTTGATATCGAGTTCACTTGTGACACTAACTCAATCAACGATATTTTCAATATATTTATAAACAATGCATGTGAAAAACTTTGTGTAATAATACTAAAACGTATAAAAATATTGAAATAAAACTTTAGTTGAAGTGGTAAAGAAAAAATTATAAATGTTGGTGGTATAGATTCAAATCTTACCATATGTAATTTTTTACCGGTTTTATTAAAAATATAAAATGACGAAAGTACCATCGTATTAACATAATTTATTGTATACATAAAAGGGTATTTTCATAGTTTCCTTAACTAAGTTGGTGTCGAGTTGACTTGTGACATCAATTCAGTCACACACATAAATAATAACTAGAAATTCTATCACACGCGTATACGTATGGAAACCACGTATTTTAGAACAGAAAAGTGTATTTGAAATTAACATATAATAAATAATGAAACACATTATTTGAAACTAATTAATAATAACACATTAAATATATACGATATTAAAACAAGAAAAAAATTTAAACTGTGAGTAAAATGAAATTTAAACACATAAATACATTAGATTAAGAATACTAAATGAGTACACTTTTTTATTATTGTGTTGCCATCAATCTTGAGTTGATGTCGAATTAACTTGTGACACTAACTCAATTAACAATATTATTAATACTAGAAATTCTATCACACGCAGATGCATGTAGAAACTACGATTTAGATCATATGGGTGCGCTTATAAATAAACATATAATAAATAATGAAATATAATATTTGAAACTAATAATAACAACACATATGCTATATGAATTAAAATTGCTTTAGTTGAAATATAAAATTGAAAGAGTGTATGTTTGGTGTTTTGGGTTCAAATCCATTGTAAGCATTTTTTTCCCTCTAAATGTTATATAAAAGACAAAAGTACCCTTAAATTATTATTCATTGCTTTGTCGAATAAGGATTTTTAGTAATTTAATAATTGAGTTGGCACTCAATTATGGATGACACTAATCCAATCAAAATATTTATATATTGTATAGATATAATATAGATGATGATACGGTATCTTCTACTCAATTATGCATGGAAAAAAGATGGCTTAATGGTATAAAAGGCTCACCAAAATTTTAAAAAATCAATTAAACCTCTCTCAATTTTTTGTAGCTTTTGGACTTACAAAATTGAACAAATCAACCCTTTGATTTGGAACCGCAAATGTAGTCATTAACAAGGCAGATCATAAAATATAAAATTATTTTTCATTATTTAAGGAATTTGAAAAAGAAATTTATCTATATTTATCACCTAAAAATCTATTAATTATAATTTTGATTAATTAAATTATAAAACAACTATTGTAGGTAGTATCCTTCTAAATGACAACGATCTCATGTTCAAGTTCTAATAAATGTGATTTTAAAATTTTAAAAATATTAAAATTTCTAATATTTTTTAAAAATTTAGTTTTTAATATATTTTATAATGCTCTTTTGTAATTTTTAGTTTTTCTATTTTCTAATTATTTTAATAATCTTTAAAATTTTAAACATCTTTTGTAATTTTTAATAATTTTATATTTTCTATTTTTAAAATTTTTTGTAATTTTTTCATTGTAAAGATATTAAAGGTTTTTTAGATGAGGACATAATAATTACATTATTATAATGACATGTAACAATATATGATTGGTTGGCCGGTTCTTTTTAATGTCCTGAATCGAAAATGTATATTATTATGGACTAAACTAAAATATATGATAATATTAGAAATTGAAATGAGCCAAAAAAAGATTAGACTAAAATCGTAAAAGCGGTACACTTCAGAAACTAAAATGTGCCTTAAGACTATTATATATTATAAATATAAATTAAAAATAATATAGATAGTTAATTTTAATAATCATAACCTACCAACAAAACCAGTGTAATTGAAACCTTAAACTGAAAATTAAGTTAACCATAATCTTACCCAAATGAATTGGTCATTTTTGACCAACCCTAACTTAAGGGTCCTATGACTGGACTGAGCCTTCGCCAGAGGACTGGAGGATTCTTGTTTTTATCATTATTATTTAAGATAATTGTTTAATATAAATATAATGTTTTTTTAATTTAAATATATTTTTAATAAGTTATTGTTTTAATTTAATATCCTTTACCATTCTTTTCTAGTATAGTCTCACCATCAGAATTATAATAAATAAAGCCTACCCCAATTATTAATATCTAAAAGAAAATTGTGCATATGAAGTCTTTTTTTTAATAAAGGCAGTGCACGAAAAGTGAGGTGCGAGGTAACCGAGAATCAGGCAACAGGCAGGCACTAGGTATATTTAATTTTCTTATAGGTTTTTAATGAATTTGAAAACATGCTCCTAAATTTTCTTTAAATTTGTATTAATAGTCTTGATAAAAATAATACTAAGCAACAATCAACTTCTATTTTTTAATAATATTATTATAGATTCTGATTATATTTGGTTTTTATACAACATTTAGAATTACTCATAATCTCTCTCTAATTCATAAATAAAAAATAATCCTCAATATCAATCAATTAAAACTTAAGCAATAACTTCTACAATTTAATAGATTAAAATTATTAAATTAATTATTAGCTCCTCTATTTAATAATAAAATAATAATTTTATAAATAGTAACATGATTAATTGTAATAAGTGCTTTTAATGACAAAACTTTCTCTTTAGCAAAAGGCATTAATTCAAGATACTAAAGGGCTTTCACTATGTAGATTTAAAATTTTAAAACTCTTCATGAAGATTAAAATTTTAAGGCACAACAAATTTTGAAAACTCTTGATGAGATTAAATTTTATAAGGCACAGCAAATGTAAATGTAAGAGGATATAGGTTCGAGTATTCAAACATATTATCCTTCTATTTATGAGTTGAGAAATTCAAAACCTATAATAAAATTATTCATAATAAAAATAAAAATAATTACCCAATTTTTAAAAAGTTTTTTGCCGAATCCCAATTTTAGCCCATATTAAATAATTAATGAACCAAATTAAGAAGCACAAGTAAAAAAAGGATAAGAACCAATGCCTTGATGTCAAAATAATTAATTAAATATCTAAATTATACACAAAATTTTTACTATTTACTTAGAAATTAACATAAGTGTACTATTTGATTGAAAAAGGTAAAATAATAAGAATTAAATTAAGATCAACAAATAAGGTTTAGTATAAGATATTTTGATGAAAATTTAGCCAAATATAAATATATCTTATGTTGAAATGATAATACTAATGGTTTAAAATGACCGACTAAAAATATATTTTTGAAAGAAGTATTAAAATTTAGGAAATCGTGGACCCTACCAACCCTGTAATTTAGCGTTAATGGACAATGATTAACACTTTATTCTTTCGGCTAGAGAAAATGATGAACACTTATTTCTTATGTTACTACAAATTAAATTAAATTTATATTAAAAATGGAAATCTAATGCACAAATTTTAAATGAATAACATACTTTTCTTATGCTATTTCATGGTAATTACCGCTGAGAAAAATCGAAAATTAATTCGAATTATGATATTTGACGATTTTAAATTCTAAATTTAAAATTATGATTATCCAAATTAAATTGAAAGTTTTAATTTATAATTTTATTATATAAAAGAAATAACTTATACAAAATTTTATTTTAAAAATATTATATAAGAGCCGTTAATTATTTTATTTACTTGAAAATGATTTTTTAAATATATATATATATATATAATAATTTTGAAAATTTACCAACCATCTTATAAATATTATATATATTTCCAGTGTCCGCAGATGAATAGATTAGGGTAGACTCTGAATTCAATCCTTTAGTTTTTCATGTTTGTAAGTTTTTTGAAATTTGAAATTGAAAATCACATATATTGTGAATCAAGTAGACAGATGATTAGGATTCTTCACCAGATCTAAAAGGAAAAGGTAAAGAGGAACAAATGAAATACCTGAACAGAGAGTCACAGGAGGAGTGGAAACATTACAAACTGTGGGAAGATTCAGAGCTCTCTTCATATCAATGTCCATCCCAACCACTGCGGTTGCGTTTTTACCCAATAGATTGCACAAACATTGTGGACTGCTTTCCACTAACCCCGCCAGCTCCGGACAGCATGCCTTCACCGGCTTCGTTAGATTGCTCCCTGCCTCCACGAACGTCAAGCAATCCGATAAGTTCAACAAGTTCGTAAAACAATCCGCCGTCGGTGCCTCTGCTGATGGTCCCAACCCCAACCCCACCGCTGCCGGTTCCTGTCCCGTCGCCACCCTGCAGAATGTTAGCACAAAGATGGTGGCAACAACAATTGTTACCCTCAGTTTAGTTGCCATCTCTGTGGGTCAAGGCAGGTTAACGCTACTGTGGGAAATGAGAAGGGGAAACAAATTAGATTTGAGAGAGAGAAGGTGAGTGAGATGGGGGAGAAATAAACAAGTTAGTGACGAGCTATGCCAAATTTATAAATTTGTTGTAAGCTACTAAGTGCAAGTTCTTCCTTACTTTTGACAAGTATTTTTGAGAAATTTAAGTGTATGGTATTACTGTCAAAAAGTATTTTTGAAGAATAAAATGTCCATTTTAGACCTGAGATTATAAAGTAATAAATATATATTTAAATAATGTTCAAATTAGTTAATATTATGATATTTTAGCAAAAATATAAAAATAATTTATTATAACTTATTGTTAATATTTTAATATATAATATTAATTTTAAATATTTCTAAATAATTAATATTAATTATTTATCAAATTTAATTAGAATATTTAAATTATATTTAAATATTTAAATATAAAAATTAAATATTTGTAATTAGATATTTGATGGGCTACTTTAACACTAAAACTAAACAAACATAATACTATCTAACTAAAATCTAAAATCTAAAATCTAAAATCTAATTACTAAAACCCAATATTAAACTTAGTAATTCACTTAAAAAGAGCCTAAAACTAAGTGTGAATTTAACTCTAAAACATATATTAATTATACACCTATCAATTTCGTTCCACTATCATTGTAATATAATGTTATAATGTTTTCGTTCTAATATATGACAATGCACATTGTTTATCATATTTTGTTCGATTTAATGCACACTACCATTTTAGTGTAATGTTTACCATTAATTGTTTCAAAATGGTATGAACTTTGGACCAAAAGAAAAAAAAGTTATATAAACAACAATTCAATAGAAAGCCGACAAAATTAATTGAAGTTGGTTCGATTCGGTTACTTATTTTAACAGAAAAAAAAACTCAATTCAACTAACAGTTTGTTAATTTTAATTCAATTAACAATGGATCGAACTAACTATTTCATCACCCTTTAGATTAAATGTTTGAAAATATAAAACAAAATACTTAGAATTATAAAAGCAAACATAGTTTCAATTGAACAGTTTAGCGTGCAATGGATACTAAGATTCTAATTTGAGGGTAAAATATGGAATGCCCATACTGTAATCTGTGGTGCTTTATTAACTGCTGATATCTTTAACACCATAAAGCTACAATCCAGGGTCAACGCGAGGCTTTCAAGGCAGCTTCTCCTAGTTTACCTCTGAGCAAGTGATGGATCGTAGGGTGCTCCCCAAACTGAGCTACGGACAGTTTGACTATCGGTTGCAGCAATAAATGTGAGGGAAGGTTAGAGCACAACTAGATGGTTCTACTTTGGTTCTTAGTATGAATTTTCTAACAAAACTGCAAATAAGCGGGAAAGGTTGCATTATTTCACAGGACAAGCTAGCCCAGCCTGATGATAATACGTAAGTCGTGAAGAAGGTAGCCTGCAGACGAGAACAATTTCAGTTAGATGTAATCCTGAAGATACACAATCACATGCCATAAAAAGTGAGAAAAGCAATCTGTCATATGTGAGTGCCTACAAAAGAGAGCGCTTAATAGTGTATTTCATGCATCTCAATAGACCAAGGTAAAATCTAAATCTAAATGCATATAACAACTTGCCATGAAGTTGGAGGTGTTGAGGTTTTATTAAACCAACAATTGAGGACGCATGGAAAGGTTACCTAGGTTGGCACTGCTCTGGCAAGTTGTTTAGGTGCATCTTTAAAAATTGAGAAAACAGTCAATTGCCTGATGATGGATCCAGAAAGGACATTAACAAAGAAAACATTCCAAATTGTGAAGTATAGAACTTTGATGCAAGCACTCCGTTTCCTCTGACTACGTGAAATATTCCCCTCCATTGCAGAAAACAACATCATGGTTGGTGGAACAGCATACAGAAATAAGATTAGAATCACACTTGGTAAGTAACCTGTTACCACCCGGTGTATGAACTCCCTGCATAGCATAACAAACAAGATAGATTCACAATGAGTGTCTGGTTCCTTCTCTTTTAACTCCTTCGAGTTTCCACTTAATAACAATGATATTTGTCCTGTTTACATGTATTAATACACACAAAGAGCTTAGATGAGTTTAATGCAGTTAAATAACAATGACATCACTATAATAAGTTGTATCTGGCTATTTATGTACTCTAGATTGTCTTTCAGAGCCTTCAATCTAGGCATGTTCTCAGTATGCGCCACAAGCAATAGCAGATATAGGAGTATTAACAGGGTTCACAATTATGGATCTTTTCATGCAGGTTTCTATATAGAGTTTGTTGCATCAGGTATCAGTCATGACTGCAATGTGATATGAAAGCAGCATAATTGAAAAAAAAATAACTAGCTTATATTGGTTTTGCAATAGAGTTAGAATGATACTCACTGTTTTAAAATTCCTTTAAGAAATGGAACTCTACGTGATAGCTGGTCTAAGTGCTCTAGTTGAGTCAAGCCTTGCACAAATGTAACAGGAAGAAGAAACAGGAATTGAAATGTTGAACCACTTCAAGATGTTTTGAACTTAAATTTGAGACTTAATTACCTGAAAACAACTATTCTCATGAAAGCTACAGCATCGAAACATAAATAGACTTAATTACTCTGTTACTAACATGAAATTAATTAAACAAAACAGCAACAGACCCTTTATGCTAATCGCATTTCTTAAGAAAAAAGAAATACCAAACATAAATAGAAAAAAGAAAGAAAAAAGAAGAAGAAGCAACAAAACAACAACAACAACAGACAAGTTTTTTCTCTTATCAGGGTACACAACAAACATTCTCACATTTCTTAAGAAAAAAGAAGAAGCAACAAATGGAATTGATTGGGGAAGTTCAACAAACAGAAGGAGAGCAAAATAAGACAATGAGCAAAATACCAAACATAAATAGAGTGTATGCTTGGCTGCATCTCTTTGATCCCAGCTACTGTAAGCCTTTATATGTAACTAAAGCAAAGCACCACCCCCACTTATCTGACTCACCCACCCACCAGAACCTTCAGACCATTTTGTAGACTTGTGATAACACAGATAAAATAAATCATAAAGCCAAACATGTGTATGCCTTGTGAAAGCTACGAGACGAAAGAATAGAGTATTTTATAACAATGAAGCATGGCAATCAAATTCCAGCGAAAGAAAATATTAAACAGAAGAGGAACTAATTAAACAGAAGAAGAAATATAAAAGAAACTCTCACCTGCGGAAGAGGAACAAAGAATAGAAAATATCTTTAAAAGCCGAAAATGGGGAAAAGAAATTGGGTATAAAGCTCCAATTTCACCAGCAGAGGGGAAAGAAAATTTGGGGAACCAGCAGAGGGGAAAAAAACGTTTGGGGTAGAATTTGGTCAATAATCATCCAAAAGCAGTTAACGCTGAAGAAAAGGAGAAAATTTTAGCTTCTCCATCTAGAGAGAAGCACTTTTCTGATGGAAAATTTGTAAGAGAAAAGGAGGTTGTTCTTGGTTCCTTTTAAGAGAAAAGTGCTTTTTAGTGAAAAAGTTCTTTTCAAACGAGAAAAAGAACGGACCCTAACTAGTTGACGTGATCTAGGTCCACTTATCCCAACAACCAAATCTAAATTAAATCATTTTTAAAATGTTTTTTATTTAAAATTAATTATTTTTGGTACAAAGTTAAATCACAAATTAAGAAAATTCTATAAAAAGGTTTGAACTTTGGGGTGTGAACTTAATCATTGATCTCATATTTTTGACAAAATTTTAATCATAAATTTAATTTTTTAAACAACAAAATAGGTCATTTCAACAAGAGTTATCACAAGATCTAAGATGTTGAAGATATACATGAGTCGTCTAATTACGAAGAACTGTGGAGCTAGATTGTCGTCCAAATCAAGATGCCCTAATAGCTATGTTCCAGCCCAGTTTGAATCACTAGATGATTCTATTTTATTGATAAGGTTTGGGTCCATGAGAGACAAATATCGTGTTCTCAAAGGTGTGCCATCGTCATTTAACAACCATTTATGGTTGTTTCAGAATTATGATGGCCAACTTTGACCGTGAGCGTATACCTTTGATACTCCTAAACTTTGGGACCAGATGGTGGAAGGAATTGTTGAGCGAATCAGTAATCATATAAGAAGGTATGTTTCCTTTAATTCAAATATGAAGAAACTTGGAGAGCATAAATTCATAAGGATGAAGGTGGAACGTTAAGTCTCCAAGCTTCCACTGCGCTTTATTGCATTTTGTGGCAAGCAAGGTCATTTTTTGTAAGGGGTTATTAAATACAAACACGGGGAAAACAAAATGAGAGAACAATCAATGTTTGGGATCGAACCGAGTTGGGAAAACTCAGGAGGGTGATTGGATGAAAGTATCCCTGTTAGGATATTATTATAAGATATTATCTTTTAGGAATGTATTGTATATTATTGTATATATTTTAGACTCATACATAAGAATATATTATATATCTTTTCTATTCATACGTGACTAATGCTATATGAATATTATGTATACTCTTGAGGTCTATCAATATGATTGAAATGGATTATCCTATTCTTGTCATGGTATCTGAGCTTGGTGTTGTAGCGACCTAAAAATTCCGGGCACGGGTGCTAATCGAATTGATTGTTGAAAATTTAAAAACGGAATTCCGATTTCATTTAAAAAGGGAGTCGCCACCGATCTTTTTTCTAGGTGTGATCAGACACCTAATAAATTCTCTTTTTTTAAAAGAAAATTTATTTTTCAAATTTTCTGAAAAAGAGTCAATTTTAGGTCCACGTCAAAATCCAGAGAAAATTAGGGTTCGGGAGTCGGTTACGCGGGAGGAAGGTATTAGCACCCTCGCGACGCCCAAAATTGGTATCTCGTTAAACGCGTGTTGTCTTCATTTTCAAAAATATGAGTTCAATTTAATATTAGTCATGATTCGATTGAAACAGGAGAATTTTGAAACACAACAACCCTTTTTTTTGAAAACACGAATTTTTTTTTTAAACGCAAGAATTTTAGAAACACGAAATTTTTTTAAAAAAACACGAAAAATTTGAAACATGAGAATTTTTTCAAAACACGAATTTTCTTTTTGAAACACGAAAATTTTGAAAACACAAAATTTTATTTTGAAAACACAAAAGATTTGATAAATTACGAAACATAAGATTTTTTTTTGAAACACGGAAATTTATGAAACACGGTCAATTTTTGAAAACACGAAAATTTTTGAAAGACGGGATTTTTTTTTTGAAAACACGAAAATTTATAAAACACGGAAATTTTTTTCTGAAAACAAGAAAATTTTCAAAAAACGAGAATGTTTGAAAATACGGGAAATTTTTGAAAACATGAAAATTTTTGTTACACTAGAATTTTGAAAACACGAAGATTTTTGAAACATGAGGATTTTTGAAAACACGAAGCTTTTTGAAACATGAGAATTTTTTGAGAACATGAAAACACGAAAATTTGTCAAACACGAGAATTTTTTGAAAACACGATAACATCAAAGAGTATTCAAGAGAGTTTTTTGAAACACGGAATTTTTTTTTGAAAACGTAAAAAGTGAAGATTTTTTGAAATACGAGAAATTTTTGAAGATATGAAAATTTTTGAAACACGATTTTTCTTTAAAAAATACCGTATTTATCACGAATCGATGATATTCATCCCGATATGGCGATGAAACCATCGAATTAGTGTTAACTCAATTCAATTTAACATTTAATCGGGATTCTATTAAAACACGAGAAATTTTTAAATACGGGGATTTTTGAATTTTTTTTATTTTTAAAAGGGCGTCCCGAATTTAACACGAGCTATCGATATTCACCCAACATAGCGATGAATTCGGTGACTCGATGCTAAACCGATTCGTTGCCTTATTTATTAAAATAATTTTTATTTCATTTTTTTATTTGCAAATAAAGCCACTCTAATATTACTAAAAAAACTATTTAAAATATGCTAATTAAATTTAAATGAAATAATATTTAAATAAATGAAGCTAAATTAAAAAATTTAAGGAAATTACCAAAAAGCCCCAAAGTGGTGGGCCCTTTTCTTTTTTCCTTTTTTTTTCTTTTTTTCTGCTGGATGTCGGGCCTGGGCGTTGGGCCAAAGGGAGGCCTGCTTGGCCTGCTGCTGCTGAGCCTGGGGCTTGCTGCTGCTGGGCCTGCGCTGGGCCTACGCAAAAGGGGCCTGCTTCCTTTTTCTCTTCTTCTGCTGGGCTGTTACTGCTATTGGGCCTGCTGCTTATTTTTTTTTCTGGTTCTTTTTTTTGCTTGGGCCTGGGTGTTTTGCTGCTGGATCCTGCTGTTTGGAGAGGGCTGTTGGAGCGCGGGTTGGGTCGGGATGGCTCCGAGGGTCGGGTGGTCGGGTCGGGTCGGGTTGACCCGACTGACTTTTAATTTTTTTTCTTTTTCTTTCTCTTTTTCTTTTTTCTTTTTCTTCTCCCTTTTTCTTCTTCTTTTTTCTTTCTTCTTTCTTCTTCTTCGGGCCGCACCTTAACCCCACGTGCGCCTTTGAGGGCGTTTCCTCCACCTGGTACAACGGCCGGTGGTGGCACGGTGGCGATGAAGGGACGACTGGGCTTTCTTTTTGGACCTTTTTTTTGCTTTTTTTCTTGTTTTTTTGCTGCTGCGTTTTTGTTTTGCTTCTCTTTTTGTTTCAATTTCTCTTGGCTTCTAGGTGGTGGTACGGTGGCTGCGGTGGCGGGTAGTGGCACGACGGTGGCGAGGGCTGTTGGGCTGTTATTGTTTGGATTTTTTTTGAATTTTCTCTGCACTTTTTCTCCTTTTTTTTCGATTGCCCCCCCTTCTTCTCTTCCATTTTCCTCTTTTAATCTTACCATTTTTGTCTTCTATTCCTTTGTCTGCAGGTGGCTAGGGGAAGGAAGGCCATGCATTGGAGGTGGCAGGCGTGGCAAGCGGGGCACGCAAGAATGCTGGTTGGGGGCAGTCTTGTCATGCTCAGAAGGACCAAAATGTAAAGGGTGTAAAATTTCCAGGGGAAAAATGTAATTTCAGAGAAATATGGGGCCAAAATGTAAATTTTGAAAAGTTCGAAGGCTAAAATGCCATTTATTTTTTTGTATTTTTTTAAATTTTATTATGACTATTTAATTAATATTTAAAATTATTATAAAAATAAAAATAAAAATGGGCTAAAGCCCGAACAAGCTTAAAATCTAATTACTTAAAACCCAATTATCCAAACCCCAAAGGCCCAACCATTGGACCCAATCATTAAGCCCAAATGAGGCCAATCCCACAAAATTATTAAAAAAACATATATATAAAATGAAATAAAATAAAACAAAACACGAACTACAGACCGGACAAAATTCAATGATTACAACTGCCCCTCTTTGCTCGTCGCTGTGAAACAGAGATAGAGCAAAGACTTAAAAGCACTGAATTTTGTTCGATTGTTAAAAATTTATTATCGTTTTTTTTCTTGAAAAATAGAAATTGAAAATACCTCAGCATGATCCGAGTCTCAACTTGCCTCTCGCATTATGAGTTGATTTTTGAGAAACGGAAATTTAAAAGAAATACCTCGATATGTGACCCGAGGTTCAACTCACCTCTGGCAATATGAGTTGATTTTTTTGAAAAGCAGAAATTTAAAAGAAATACATCGGTATGTGACCCGAGACTCAACTCACCTCTCGCAATATGAGTCGATTTTTTTGAAAAATAGAAATTGAAAAATACCTCAGGATATGACTTGAGGCTCAACTCACCTCTCGCAATATGAGTTGATTTTTGTGAAAACCAAAAATTGAAAAATACCTCGACGTGACTCGAGGCTCAACTCACCTCTCGCAATATGAGTTGATTTTTTTTTTGAAAACACGAAAATTGAAAAATACATCAGGATGACCCGAGGCTCAACTCACCTCTCGCAATATGAGTTGATTTTTGAAAAAAACGGAAATTTAAAAGAAATACCTCGGCATGACCCGAGGCTCAACTCACCTCTGTATTATGAGTTAATTTTTGAAAAACGAAAATTTGAAAGAAATACCTCGGCATGATCCGAGGCTCAACTCACCTCTGTATTATGAGTTGATTTTTGAAAAACGAAAATTTGAAAGAAATACCTCGGCATGACCCGAGGCTCAACTTACCTCTGTATTATGAGTTGATTTTTGAAAAACAGAAATTTAAAAGAAATACCTCGGCATGACCCGAGGCTCAACTCACCTCTGTATTATGAGTTGACTTTTTTGAAAAAAGGAAATTTAAAAGAAATACCTCGGTATGACCCGAGGCTCAACTCACCTCTGTATTATGAGTTGATTTTTGAAAAACGAAAATTTGAAAGAAATACCTCGACATGACCCGAGGCTCAACTCACCTCTCGTATTGTGAGTTGATTTTTTGAAAAACGAAAATTTAAAAGAAATACCTCGGCATAACCCGAGGCTCAACTCACCTCTCGCAATATGAGTTGATTTTTTTAAAAAACAGAAATTGAAAAATACCTCATGTGACTCGAGGCTCAACTCACCTCTCGCAATATGAGTTGATTTTGAAAAACAGAAATTTAAAATACCTCAGCGTGCGACCCAAGGCTCAACTTACCTCTCGCAATATGAGTTGATTTTTTTGAAAAACATAAATTGAAAATACCTCAGGATGACCCAAGGCTCAACTCGCTTCTCGCATTATGAGTCGATTTTTGAAAAACAGAAATTTAAAATACCTCAGCGTGCGACCTGAGGCCCAACTCACCTATCGCAATATGGGTTGATTTTTGAAAAACAGAAATTGAAAATACCTCAGGATGACCCGAGGCTCAACTCACCTCTCGTATTGTGAGTTGATTTTTGAAAAAAAGAAAATTTAAAAGAAATACCTCGGCGTGACCCGAGACTCAACTCACCTCTCGCAATATGAGTTGATTTTTTTGAAAAACAGCAATTTAAAAATAACTCAGCGTGACCCGAGGCTCAACTCACCTCTCGTATTATGAGTTGATTTTTGAAAAACAAAAATTGAAAAATATAATTCTTGAAAGAAACAGGGTTTCAAAACATCAGGTGAAACTAAAGCCTTCTTCTTCGTTGATTCTGTGCAACTTTCTCTCAGTATTCCCTGCTCTACTAAGATACCTGTATATGTCATGTATGATGTTATTATGATATGCACGTGTTTGTCCTAAATGCTTTCGTGTCTACATGATCATGCCATGCACCCTAGGCTGTTTGTCACATGCCCCACTTTTGATTTTAGTGAGGGTCTGCATTCATTTCCTCAATTCTTGTCTTTTCTCTCCAGTTTTGTACTCATCCTCAAGTTCTGTGAGTAATCCACATCTTCGTATATCACCTTCTTGCCCCCTTGTTGAACTTTGTTCCTGCTTTGGGGCCCTTGTATTTATCAAATTCTCATCCAGGTAATGCTCAACATTCCTTTTGTTTAGAGTATGCCATCTTACTATTTATCATTTAAATGAATCAAACACAAGATGCATGGAAAAAATGGCAAAGTAGGCATGAAAGAAAAACCTCACATTCATTTAATTTTTAAAAGAAAGCAACAAACAAAGGAAATTGACAAAGAAAGTTTAACAAATAAAACGTCATAAAGAAAAGAAAGCGAATTCAATGGCCAGAAATGCTCTAGATATCCAATGCATGAACTTCTCCACGTTTCTTTGTCCTGGATCCATTCAAGCACGGTTTCTTGTGTAGAAGGTTTCGAGCTTCTGAGAATGCTTCAAATATTGCAACTTCGTCATTCAACTCACTGTTCAAGTCATCTTGCACCTTAAGTTCGAGCTCACTTCATTAGGACGCCCTTTCGGGTTTTCATCCTAATCCTTTTTGTTTATCAAGACGCCCTTTTTCGGGTTTTTATCTTGATTTTTCTTCTTTTTTTATCTTGATTTTTCTTCTTTTTTTTTACTTTTTTTTTTGCTTTTTTGTTTTTTTGTTTTTTTGTTTTTTTGTTGTTTTTTTCTCTTTTTTTTTAGGCATAATATTTCTTCACAGCATCTGAGTTCACTGGATTAAGTAATTCTTTCCCGTCCATCTTAGTGAGAATCAGAGCCCCTCCTGAGAATGCCCTCTTTACAACGTATGGTCCTTCCCAATTTGGTGACCATTTTCCTCGAAAGTCCTTCAGACGGAGAATCTTTCTCAGTACGAGCTCTCCTTCGCGAAATTCTCTTGGCCGCACCTTTTTATCATGGGCCGTAATCATTCTCTTCTGGTACATCTGTCCATGACAAATTGCCTTCAAGCGTTTCCCTTCAATAAGGTTTAGCTGATCACATCGAGCTCGAACCCACTCTGATTCCTCTATGTCTCCATCAAGACGCGCAGGGATGGGATCTCTACTTTGATAGGCAGAACGGCTTCTATTCCATAGACCAGAGAAAAAGGAGTTGCCCCCGTAGACGTCCGTACCGAGGTGCGATATGCGTACAAAGCGAATGGTAGCTTATCGTGCCAGTCTTTATATGTCTCAGTCATCTTCCCAATAATCTTCTTAATGTTCTTATTAGCGGCTTCTACTGCTCCGTTCATCTTTGGGCGATAGGGCGAAGAATTATGATGTTTTATCTGGAGTTGCTCACATACTTCTTTCATCATCTTGTTGTTCAAATTTAAAGCATTATCTGAAATGATTCTTTCAGGTAGAGCATATCGACATATAATCTCCTTTTTTAAGAACCTACAGACTGCAGCCTTTGTCACATTAGCAAACGAAGTGGCTTCTACCCATTTTGTGAAGTAGTCTATAACCACAAAGATGAATCGATACCCATTGGAAGCTTTCGGGGAAATTGGCCCTATAACATCCATGCCCCACATAGAAAAAGGCCACGGAGAAGTCATGACATGAAGGAGCGACGGAGCTGCATGAATTTTGTAGCCATAAATTTGACATTTGTGGCACTTTCGTGCGTAACCAATGCAATCCCTTTCCATCGTCAGCCAATAATAACCAAGTCTCATAATCTGCTCGCCATGGTGAAACCAACGGCATGTGTTTCTAAATTCCTTCATGAACCTCTTCAAGTATCTTTCTAGCTTCAACAATATCCACGCACCTCAAGAGCACTTGATCTTTTCCCTTTGTATAGAATATCCCGTCAAGAACAAATCCAATCGCCATTCTCTGATTGTTCTTTTGTCATTCTCGCTTGCTTGCTCGGGTACCTTTGATTCTTGATATACTCCAAGATATCATGGAACCATGGTCGTCCATCTGACTCCTCCTCAATACTAAAGCAGTGTGCGGGGGTCTCATATATACTCATTTGGATGGGCATTATCTCAGTTTCTCTGTTTGCCTTGAACATCGAAGCCAAGGTGGCTAGGGCATCAGCCAGTTGGTTCTCCTCTCGTGGAAAGTAGTTAAAAGTCACTTTATAGAACTCCTTGAGCAGCTCTGCAACGAGATCATGACATTTGACTAATTTTGGATCTCTCACTTCCCAATCTCCACGAATTTGATAAATGACTAATGCTGAGTCCCCGTGTACCTCTAAAATTTTGATTTTTCTCTTGATAGCTGCACGAAGTCCCATGATGCAAGCCTCATATTCCGCTATATTATTTGTACAGAAGAAATTCAATCTAGCAGTAAGCGGGTAATGGTCCCCTTCAGGTGGCATTAAGACTGCTCCTATCCCATGCCCCAATGCATTTGATGCACCATCAAAGCTCATCTTCCATGACTTTCCTTTTGATGACTCGCCCTCTTTTTCTGAAATGCACATCAAATCTTCATCTGGGAACTCAAATCTCAAAGGCTCGTATTCCTCCGTTGTTCGACTTGCCAAGAAGTCAGCTATTGCGCTTCCTTTTATAGACTTTTGGCTCACATATACAATGTCATACTCAGTTAATAGGATCTGCCATCGGGCCATTCTCCCTGAGAGTGCAGGTGACTCCATCATGTACTTTATTGGGTCCAGTTTTGAAATTAACCATGTCGTGTGATACAGCATGTATTGCCTGAGCCTTCGAACCGTCCAAATCAATGCACAACAGAATTTTTCAATTGACGGGTACTTTGTCTCATATTCTGTGAACTTTTTGCTGAGGTAGTAAATTACCTTTTCTCTTTTTCCAAACTCATCATGTTGCCCTAATACACAACCCATTGAGTTTTCAAACACGGTCAGATACAATATTAACGGTCTTCCAAAGGTCGGCGGTACTAGTACCGGGGGATTAGACAAATACTGTTTGATCTTGTCGAAGGCCACTTGGCACTCCTCGTTCCATTCTCCCGGATTATGTTTTCGAAGGAGTCGAAAATTTGGGTCGCACTGATTAGTAAGTTGAGCAATGAATCGAGCAATGTAATTCAACCTTCCTAAAAATCCTCTGACTTCTTTTTGTGTAGGCGGGGGAGGCAATTCTTGTATAGCTTTTATCTTATCTGGATCAACCTCAATACCTCTTTCACTAACAATGAAACCTAGCAGTTTTCCTGAGGTAGCCCCAAACGTGCATTTAGCCGGGTTAAGCTTCAACTGGAACTTTCTTAATCTTTCAAACAGCTTCTTTAGACTCCCCACATGCTCTCTTTCTTCCCGAGATTTGGCAATCATATCATCGACATAAACTTCTATTTCTTTGTGCATCATATCATGAAACAACGTCACCATGGCTCTCTGATATGTTGCGCCAGCATTCTTTAATCCGAACGGCATTACCTTATAGCAAAAGGTTCCCCACATTGTTATGAATGTAGTTTTATCCATGTCTTCGGGAGTCATCTTTATCTGATTATAACCTGAGAAGCCATCCATGAAAGAAAACAGAGAATGCTTTGTCGTATTATCCACCAAAGTGTCGATGTGCGGTAAAGGAAAGTTATCTTTAGGGCTTGCTTGATTCAGATCACGATAATCCACGCGCATCCGCACCTTTCCATCTTTCTTCGGCACTGGGACTATATTAGCTACCCATTCTGGATACTTTGAGACTTGTAGGAAGCCAGCGTCAAATTGTTTCTTGACTTCTTCTTTTATCTTCAACAGCATTTTAGGTCTCATTCTTCTTAGCTTCTGTTGAACAGGTTTGCATTCTGGTTTCAGTGGGAGCTTATGGACCACAATATCTGTGTTCAATCCTGGCATATCCTGATAAGACTAGGCAAACACATCCTTGTACTCATGGAGCAAGGTGATCAAATCCCGTCTTGTGTTTTCTGAAATAGAAGTCCCAATCTTCACTTCTTGTTTCTTTTATTCATTCCCCAAGTTCACTACCTCAACAGATTCTTGATGGGGTAAGATATGTTTCTCTTCTTGTTCTACCATTCTCAGTAAGTCAGGAGACGGGTCACAATTTTCAGCATCTTCCTCGGCTTCGAATTCTCCTAAACAAATAGCATTCTCGAAATCGATTTCAAGACTTGTAACGGGATTGTTCATGCCATGGATATCTGAGCACTTGAAAGGCGGATAGAAAAGACTGCTATAGGGGAGCATCAAAGTATTGGAATCAACAAACACAATGTTATGGAATGATATGAGATACATGTAAGGAAAGGTTGTGAGAAGAGGGAATAATTACAAAACTAATGGAAATGAAAAGACCATGACAAAATGCATCTTCATTAATGTTCATTGAAATGATAAATAACAAACATAAGCTCTTACAAAAGGAATCCCATTACTTAGGGGCATACAAAATAATGGAGAATTAACATTGGGCATTACTCTGAAGAGGACTTAGAAACTACAATAAGGTCTATAGCAGTCTAATTGTTCAAAATATGTCTTGGGGGATAAGAGCGTATCATTGAAATATCCTCAATTGTATCACTCTCGTTGAGTTCATCATCCATAGCTCTAGAATGACGTGATTCCAGACTTGTAGTGTTGCAATTGTGGATTATACGGTTTTGGCCTTAGCGAATGATTAGGGTGATATATGCATGCAATGAATGAATGAATGGATGGATGATGAATGTCAGTCATGCATAAATATGCAAAGAATGGTGTTGATTTCAAGTTAGCCCCATATTTTGGCGTTTCATTAATCCAAAAGAGTCCATTACAAAATATTTTGCCAATGAAGATGCCCCTAGTGCCTGAGTCCCATTGTTTCCAAATCCCAGTCAAGTGTTCGAGATCGTTCTGACGAGCATTCAAAGTCACACGCTCGGGAAAATCAGAGGTGTATCCTTCCTTCAAACTGTCCCCTTTCGCTTTCTGAGTTCTCAATGACCAATCTCGAACTACAGCATTTTTCTCGGTTACTTGTGTAATTGACTCCTCCATCAGAAACCCGTTTTTGGCAACCAATCTCTAATCAACACCTTCCTAATGAGATGTCTACGATGCATGATGAAAAATAAAATAAAGAACAAATAATCTTGGTTAGAGATCACAACAGATATAAACAGAAGAAGAGAAATAAAGACTATGAAAAATTTAATAAATTAAGCTATTCAATCACGCAATTTGGTGGAATAGACCAACATTTTTTTTCCCCAACATGCTTTACAAGAAACCTCCCCTACATACCATCAGACAATCTATCCGGCCCAATTTATTAAACAGACTCAATTCATTTGTAAATAAGTGTAAATGTAAAAGAAATAAAAGGTAAGAGGCGTTTCTCCCGTCTACTTATTTTGGGAACTATCAAACGGACAGAGGTTCGGCATGACTCTAATTGGGTGGCTAGTACAGTTCACTATATGTGGTTTTGGTTCTAGAAAGGTACTCGAATTGTCCATACTGTCACCTACTAAGGTAAGTATGGAGCCTCGGTTATCGCCCGTCATGGGCTTGCGAGTTCAATTCGAGGGATTACATTTACTTATGCCTATGCGGAGGGACAAGTTAACTCACGAAAGCATAAGTCATATGTAACCCGGAAGTAATTACTAGCCTGTGCGGAGGGACGAGTTAACTCACGAAGGCGTAGCGTTTACTTCCACTTAAACGGACGAAGCCCGGGCAGAGAGCTCATGTTATGCAAAAAATGCAAGTGCACGGTGTGTGGGGAGAAACTCACAAACCTTTTAAATTTTATTTTTACTAAAACAACTAAAAAAACGTAAAACTTAAAGCTGAAAAAAACAGAAAGACAAAACAAGTTAGAAAAATATTAATTAAAAAAACCGAATGCAAATGCATGACTTTTCAAAAAATAAAATTCAAGGATCACGATTAAAAATTAATTTGAACAAAGGATTTTAAAAATTTGACAACACGCGTTTAACACTAGACTCGACTCTCAAAAGTCCCCAGCGGAGTCGCCAGCTGTAGCGACCTAAAAATTTTGGGCACGGGCGCTAATCGAATTGATTGTTGAAAATTTGAAAACGGAATTCCGATTTCAAAGGGAGTCGCCACCAATCTTTTTTCTAGGTGTGATCGGACACCTAATAAATTCTCTTTTTTTAAAAGAAAATTTATTTTTCAAATTTTCTGAAAAAGAGTCAATTTTAGGTCCACGTCAAAATCTAGAGAAAATTAGGGTTCGAGAGTCGGTTACACGCGAGGAAGGTATTAGCACCCTCGCGACGCCCAAAATTGGTATCTCGTTAAACGCGTGTTGTCTTCATTTTCAAAAATATGAGTTCAATTTAATATTAGTCATGATTCGATTGAAACAGGAGAATTTTGAAACACAACAACCCTTTTTTTTGAAAACACGAATTTTTTTTTAAAACGCAAGAATTTTAGAAACACGAAATTTTTTTTAAAAAACACGAAAAATTTGAAACATGAGAATTTTTTCAAAACACGAATTTTCTTTTTGAAACACGAAAATTTTGAAAACACAAAATTTTATTTTGAAAACACAAAAGATTTGATAAATTACGAAACATAAGATTTTTTTTTGAAACACGGAAATTTATGAAACACGGTCAATTTTTGAAAACACGAAAATTTTTGAAAGACGGGATTTTTTTTTGAAAACACGAAAATATATAAAACACAGAAATTTTTTCTGAAAACAAGAAAATTTTCGAAAAACGAGAATGTTTGAAAACACGGGAAATTTTTGAAAATATGAAAATTTTTGTTACACTAGAATTTTGAAAACACAAAGATTTTGGAAACATGAGGATTTTTGAAAACACGAAGCTTTTTGAAACATGAGAATTTTTTGAGAACATGAAAACACGAAAATTTGTCAAACACGGGAATTTTTTGAAAACACGATAACATCAAAGAGTATTCAAGAGAGTTTTTTGAAACACGGATTTTTTTTTGAAAACGTAAAAAGTGAAGATTTTTTGAAATACGAGAAATTTTTGAAGATATGAAAATTTTTGAAACACGATTTTTCTTTAAAAAATACCGTATTTAACACGAATCGATGATATTCATCCCGATATGGCGATGAAACCATCGAATTAGTGTTAACTCAATTCAATTTAACATTTAATCGGGATTCTATTAAAACACGAGAAATTTTTAAATACGGGGATTTTTGAATTTTTTTTATTTTTAAAAGGGCGTCCCGAATTTAACACGAGCTATCGATATTCACCCAACATAGCGATGAATTCGGTGACTCGACTGACTTTTAATTTTTTTCTTTTACTTTCTCTTTTTCTTTTCTCTTTTTCTTCTCCCTTTTTCTTCTTCTTTTTTCTTTCTTCTTTCTTCTTCTTCTTCGCACCTTAACCCCACGCGCGCCTTTGAGGCGCTTCCTCCACAGGTACAACGGCGGTGGTGGTACCTGATGGCGATGAAGGGACGACGTGGGCTTTCTTTTGGACCTTTTTTGCTTTTTTCTTGTTTTTTTGCTGCTGCGTTTTTGTTTTGCTTCTCTTTTTGTTTCAATTTCTCTTGGCTTCTAGGTGGTGGTACGGTGGCTGCGGTGGCGGGTAGTGGCACGACGGTGGCGAGGGCTGTTATTGTTTGGATTTTTTTGAATTTTCTCTGCACTTTTTCTCCTTTTTTTTTCGATTGCCCCCCCTTCTTCTCTTCCATTTTCCTCTTTTAATCTTACCATTTTTGTCTTCTATTCCTTTGTCTGCAGGTGGCTAGGGGAAGGAAGGCCATGCATTGGGGGTGGCAGGCGTGACAAGCGGGGCACGCAAGAATGCTGGTTGGGGGCAGTCTTGTCATGCCCAGAAGGACCAAAATGTAAAGGGTGTAAAATTTCCAGGGGAAAAATGTAATTTCAGGGAAATATGGGGCCAAAATGTAAATTTTGAAAAGTTCGAAGGCTAAAATGCCATTTATTTTTTTGTATTTTTTTTAAATTTTATTATGACTATTTAATTAATATTTAAAATTATTATAAAAATAAAAATAAAAATAAAAATGGGCTAAAGCCCAAACAAGCTTAAAATCTAATTACTTAAAACCCAATTACCCAAACCCCAAAGGCCCAACCATTGGACCCAATCATTAAGCCCAAATGAGGCCAATCCCAAAAAATTATTAAAAAAAACATATATATAAAATGAAATAAAATAAAACAAAACACGAACTACAGACCGGACAAAATTCAGTGATTACAGGTGTTTAACACAAATTTTTTTTATCATTCTCAATGGCTAGTGATGATTCGACTTCTCCACCACCACCGCCTAAGTTAGGAGGACGACACTTCCTGATTTTACCGTTGAGCAATGGCAATCTCTTCTGGCGGTGTTCGATAATACACAGTCCACTACCAATCGGTTGAATGGTGAGTCCAAGAATAATTGGATTATTGATTTGGGGTGTTCAAATCATGTTACAGGTGATCTTATATGTTTGACGAATGTTTCAAAAGTTGTAACATGTTTCGTGGGACTCCTTTATGGTCAAACAGTGGTGGCTATCCAAAAAGGAATGATTAAATTGACAAGCAAAATTCACTTAAAACATGTTCTTTAGGTTCCTAAATTAAACTACAATTTAATTTCGATTTCACAGTTGAATGATGATATGAATTATTTTGTCCAATTTTCTACTAACATATGTGTTATTCAGGACATTCATTCGAGAGAGTTGATTGGAGCAGGTGAGAGGCGGAATGGACTTTACTACTTCCAGCAAATATCAATGGTTAAAGCGGTTTCAATTGAAGCTACATCCTCTTTGGAGCTTTGGCATAGAAAATTGGGTCACCCTTTCAAAAAAGTTGTGAAGTTACTTCTCTATGTTAGTAACTCTAGAGAACATTTGAATAAATCATGCAAAATTTGTCATCATGTTAAGCAAACAAGAAATAACTTTCTAATTAGTGAATAAAAAGCCACTCGTATTTTTGAGTTAGTTCATTGTGATTTATAGGGTTTGCATGACACTCCTTCATCTCGTGAATCTCATTATTTTTTACATTGGTTGATGATTTCTCCTATGTTGTTTAGGTATATCTATTGGTTAATAAGAAGGATGTTTTCAAGATTTTCATGTCATTTATTACTATGATTGATCCTCAAATTTCTCAACAGATAAAGTTTGTTAGAAGTTATAATGAGATAGAATTTAATTGTCTCCAATATTATTTTCTTATAAATGACATTATTTTCCAAACAGCTTGTGTTGGTACTCCTTAACAAAATGGGAGAGTGGAGAGGAAACATCAACATATTTTAAATGTGGCTCATGCTTTGCATTTTCAAGAAAATCTACCTATATCTTTTTTGGGGAGTGTGTTTTGACTACTTCTCATCTTATCAATCAAACTCATTCACCTCTTCTTCATGGTAAAACACCCTATGAAATGTTTTTTGGTATACCTCTTTTGTTTGATGATCTTCGTGTGTTTGGTTGCTACTATTTTGCTCATAATCAACGTTCTAAAGGTGATAATTTTGCTAGTCGAAGTTGAAAGTGTGTTTTCGTTGGGTATCCTTTTGACAAAAAGGGTTGGTATTTATATGATGTGGATTCTAAGAAGTTTTTTGTGTCCCATGATGTCAAATTTTTTAAGGATATTTTTTCGTATTTGGATAGGAATGCTGCAACCATTGAGCTCAACCATGTCGCTCTGCCATATGGAAGTGCAGATGTGATTTTTGATACATATCTTGGTGAGTCAGAAGTGTCACAGCCTGCAATAGTTCCTTCGCAGCCTATGAGTTTGCCACCTGCGGATTCTTTGACACATGTGGTGTTTTCTTTTTTTTTTCTAATGACACAGGGATATATGGGGCTTTGGGCAATAATGCGTCTGAATTGGGACAAGAGCATTGGGAAAAATTTCCCTCAATAAAGCTTCAGGATTTTTTCACTCATATCGCCATAAAGAAAAGTCCATCTCCCACCTCACCTACTTCAGAGCCTTCCTCAAGTACTTTATTTCCTGTGGTGCATTATGCTAATTGTGACAAATTTACTATGAAACATCGAAATTGTTTTGCAACTATTACTGTAGGGGTTGAGCCACAGTCTTTTAAAGAGGCTGTAAAGGATGTAGGATGGCGTGATGCTATGTAAAAGTAGATTCGTACTTTGGAAGATAATGGCAATTGGTCTATAGAGACACTTCCTCCTGGAAAGAAAGCTCTAGGTAGTAAGTGGGTGTACAAGATTAAATATAACTCCAATGGAAGTACTGAGAGACTTAAAGCTCCCCTTATTTTTTTTTTTGATAATCACCAAGTATAGGGTATTTACTATAATGAAACTTTTGCTGCTATGGCGAAAATAGTGACTATTCGTGCTTTCTTAGCATTACAGCTTCAAAAAATTGGGAGTTACATCAAATGGATGTACATAATGCCTTTCTGCATAGTGATCTTGATGAAGATGAAGAAGCTTCATATAGCTTATTCTAGGTTTTGCCCCTGATAAGCCTAGAATGGTTTGTTGTTTGCGCAAGTCTTTGTATGGATTAAAATAGAGTCATCAGTGTTGGTTACTGCACTGAAAGGGTATGGATTTCTTCAATCATATTGTGATTATTCTCTCTTTACATGCATTAAGGGATCTATGCACATAAATGTGCTAGTTTATGTTGATGATTTGCTTATTTCTGGAAACGATTCCGTTGCTTAGAGAACTTTTAATAGGTATCACAATTTTTTCTTCCATATGAAGGATCTTGGTGTTTTAAAATATTTTTTAGGGATAGAGATAGCTCGTAGTTTTTTAGGTATATTTCTTTGTCAAAGGAAATAAGCACTTGATATTATTTCAGAGATGGATATTTTAGGAGTAAAGCCCGCAGAATCGTCAATCGAGCAAAATCATATATTTGCGCATGCTACATAGGCAGTTTTGACTTGTCCTAAGTCATACAGACTGTTAATGGGTCGTTTGATGTATTTGGCAGTGACCAGACCTGATTTAGCATTCTTGATTCATGTCTTATTTCAGTTTATGCATGAGTCCAGGCAGGAGAATTAAGATGTAGCTCCATATATAGCCCAATACTTGAAAGGTTCTCCTTCCAAAGGATTTTATTAAGATCTGATAATGATTTCTCCTTAAATGGGTGGTATGATTCGAATTGGGCTACTTTTTCGTTAACTCGACATTCGTTTACTGGTTAGCTTGTCTTTCTGAGACAATCTTCTATTTCTTAGAAAACTAAAAAACAACATATTGTTTCTCGTTCTTCCACCAATGCTAAGTATATGTCTATGGCTTCTGTCACTTGTGAGCTGAAGTGGTTGAAGGCCTTACTATTGAGCTTAGGTGTTCATATCCTAAAGATATTCCTTTATTTTGTGATAGTCAATCTGCATTGCATATTGCATAAAATCCTGAATTTTACGAGCATACTAAACATATTGAAGTTGATTGCCACTTTATTAGGGATACAGTTAAGGATAGGTTGATTGCACCTTCTTATGTTCTGACCTTTATTCATTTGGCTAACATTTTTATAAAGGTGCTTGGTAAACCGCAATTTAAATACCTTCTTAGCAAGTTGGGCATTTATGATTTGCATGCTCCAACTTGAGGAGGTGTTAGTATATTATTATGGGATATTATCTTTTAGGAATATATTGTATATTATTGTATATCTTTTAGGCATATATTTAAGAATACATTTAGGAATATATTATATATCTTTCCTATTCCTATGTGACTACTGTTGTATAAATATTATGTATACTCTTGATTTTTATCAATAATATTTAAAGATATTATCTTATTCTTGTCAATCCCCAATTGAAAAGATGATCTAAGGTGTCCTTAATCCAATATCATCAAAGACTCCATTAAATGAGACAATTTGGAAACTCTTTGTGGATTCTGTGTCTTTTATTAATAACTTCTCATTGCAGGCCTTAATCAATGCAAATACCATATATGAATTTACAGTCAAACAGTATGGATTGTTCTACTTTGTCTCTCTTTGCGGGCTCAAAAGGGAAATCCTCTACTGGTCTTGCCCCTAATTTGGATAAGGCGAAAAGCTTAATTGGGGAACTAAGAATTTTGACAAAGATTGCTGAAAGGACATTTTTGGCATAATTCATGGACCTTATTAGGTTCTCTTCATTCTAGCAGGTGCCTACTGTGGATGACAATAGGAGAATTTAATAAGATTTTATGGTCCTTCGAGAAACAATGAGCAAGGTTTCTCGAATGGTTGCATTCATGATTTCTTGATTTTGTAACATGGGAATTGACCCATGCTTACTAAATCGTTTTACTGCAATAATAATATCTTTGGAGGAAAACTCCATTTCAACTTGTAAATCGTCGAAATTAGTAGAACTCGCATGACCGGGTCTTCTATGAGGAAGTTTTGAAAATTCTAACCCATCTTAAGCATTAATGTTGCTATTAAGCATGTAGGGTGGAGGTTCATACCTCGTAAAATCTAGTTGAGTTCTTCTAGCATTGTCTGGACCTTCATTGTCAAAATCATTCTCCTCTGGTTTGGAAGGAACGATCTCTAGTTTAGAAAATAATGCAATTTCTAAACCATCGAGTTCAGACTCCTAGATTGGATCATAATCGATTTTAACTTCCTCTTCATTCTCAACTTCCTCTTCATTATCAATCCCAATTGCAGTTTCATGTACCGAATTGTATGTCCTTTCGCTAGTGTAGTTTGTTGGCAAAACATCATTTGTTCTCGTCAAACTTACGCTAAAACCAATATTACTTACGAATTTTCCATTCATGTAACTTGATGGCATATCTGCATAAGTTGAAATGAAAGACATTCACAAAATGTCATGTTGGAGTCTCTACATTTGGGTTACCAACTAACCTCAATTGTATGTCAAAGTTGAAATTAAAGGTTGAAACCAAGAAATGTTTTTCCATAAATGATTCTGGCATTCTTTGATATGAGCTTTGCAACAACGCTATGAAACCACCGCACAACTACGTGATTGGATTTTCTGCTTCCTGTTCCTAAAATAAATTAACTGAAACTGTTGTCGAACTGGGACCACCCTCCTTTACATCGACAAACTGGATATATAACTCTAGTTAACATTTCTAGTTGAGCAATGCCTATTAAACATTAACTCAACATCTATGTCGCATTTGAGCTCAAATGTATCATATCTTACATGGTTCATTGATGGTAGATATCTATATTTCAAACTCAAATGTATTATATCTTACAAGGTTCATTGACGTTAGATATCTAACTCTTGATAGAAGCTCGTTCAGTTTGATGCTCCGGTTAAAAGCTAATTATGTAGATTGGGATAATACAAAATGACCTCAATTTCAATTTCGCAAATTTGACTGTCATAATAAATAACGACTCTAATTCGTTCACTCATCTTTACCAAAAAATTGTTTCACATGTTTAATATAAAATTAAAATGAAAATATTGTACAGAAAAATAAATAATCATTAATCAAATTCGAACGACGACACCAAATTTACTTACTCATAAATCTAAAAAGATCGGACATTACTCTATTTTTCTTTACATATAATATTTATATGTCAAATATTTATTTTCTCCACATATATTGTGGGTATGGTGATTTCTAATATTATAAAATGAAATAATTATTTTGAATATAATTATTATTTTATATGTAAAATATTTCAAATATCATTGTTTTTCATCTACATTGTGAGTATGATATTTCAAATATTTTTATATGTGAAATATTTCAATTAATTATTTGAAATATCATTATGTTTACCTGTGAAATACATATACAAAATATTATTATTTAACCATTTAACTAAGGAAATTAATATGTTAAAAATATTCATAGAAGAAAAATAAGAAGAGACTTAAAACAACATGATATAAAAAAATGAATTTGAAACTCAAAAATAAAACCATTCAATTAAAGGAAAAGCGTGTATAGTTAAATGCCGTTGAGCTCACTTTTTAAATCACCTATTTCTCTAAATAAAATTTAAAATGACGTAAAGGACTGATTGAAAAAGAATTGGCATATAAGCCTTATTTAGCCGTTTTTGCCATCCGTATAATATAAAATAAAACAGTGTAGTTCTCTAATTGTTTTTCGAAATCCGCGTATATGCTAAGAGAAAGATCTGAGAAGAAAACAGGTTGAAAAAGAGAGGGCAAAACGACTAAAAGAGAGGTAAGACACTCTGTGATTTTTTTTTCTTTCTTTATATTGAATATGAATGTTACTTATTTTGAGAATTAACCTTTTGGTTTGCTGTCCGGTATTTCCATTCATCGGTTCACTTCAATGGCAGACTCAGATTCTTCAAGACTTGCAGAAATGGAAAACAGTGGAAAACATGAAGCAGAGAGGTTAGTTATATATGGTTTATTGGTCAGTTTTCAGGCAGTCAAATCGTTTAAAGTGGTTTCGTTGATGGTGGATTTTCGCTTGTCGGTGTTTGTAGATATGCCGTAGTGACCGGAGCAAACAAGGGCATCGGGTTTGAGATTGTAAGGCAGCTCGCTTCAAATGGCGTAGCAGTTGTATTAACAGCTAGAAATAAAGTGAGGGGAAATGAGGCAACCGCCAAGCTCCACCAGCTGGGATTGTCAAATGTAGTTTTCCATCAACTCAATGTTTTGGATCAAGCTAGCGTTGAATCATTGGCTGATTTCTTATCTCAGAAGTTTGGAAGACTTGATATCTTGGTAAGGATCCCTGTTACGCAGTTTGGTATGAACTATGAATGTCGGTGTAAGTACCCTATACAGAGATCTTCAAAAGCAACCTTAATCGCCTGCATCTTGACAACATGATTTCAAATTTGTAGTTTTGCAATTGCTCATAAAATCATATTACATTTGACAGGTAAATAATGCGGGAGCCAGTGGTGCTATAGTTGACGAAGATGAACTCAAAGCCTTAGGTATAGATTCTACAGCATGGGTAAGTTAAGTACAAGAACTTAATAGTTGGGGAGCTTTGTGTTTCTCAGTATTATAGCCATTATTTATATGAATGAGCTAATTAGTTGTTGGTGCAGCTGTCAGGGAAGGTGGCAAAGATGGTCCAAAGCGTGATGAAGTATACATATGAAGAGGCAGAAGTTTGCTTGAATACTAATTACTATGGTGTCCAAAGAGTTACTGAAACCCTTCTCCCTCTGCTGCAGCTGTCCAGTTCAGGAGCTAGGATTGTCAATGTTTCTTCTCTTCGGAGCGAATTAAAGGTACTTTCATTATGATTTTTATTTCAAGATAATTAATGAGATTGGGATAAATTTTTGTTTTATATTATATCTAATGTTGATTTTTTTTGAATTTTTAATATACTTCAAATTTATTGAATTTTGCCATGTTAGATAGGAAAAGAATAAGAAATATAATAGTATAATTCATCTAAATCAATCAAATTACAGTAAAAACAAAATTAATATTGACCGTAATACAGTGACAATTTGAGCTTAATCTCATAACTAGTTAGTTTTATTCTTCGCTTTAATCATTGAATAAAGACTAAACTCACTGAATTGAGAATTCCTAGTCTATTAGGTAAAAATCCATTGTTATCTCTATACACTATACTGTTGTTGAAGCTCTTGACATACATGGTGAGATTTTAACTTGAGTCACTGTGGTTTTCAAATCTTCAACTTTACCATTTTAACCAAAGCTTTACTTGGTTTCTATATAAACTTTTAATAAATACATTTATTATACAATTTTGTTTCACTGGCTGTGCCATAATCTTGTAGAAAGTTCGGAAAAGGCCAATGAAATGGTACATAATGGCATCACAATTGCATAATGGTAAACTTCAAATTTTGTAGAGGGTTCCTGGTGAAAGCATCAGAAATGAACTTAGAGATATAGAGAATCTAACTGAAGAGAAACTGGACGGCATATTGCAAATATTCTTGAAGGATTTTAAAGACAATGCTCTTGAAGCTAACGGATGGCCGTTAATGCTGCCAGCCTACAGCATGTCGAAGGTGGTCCTAAATGTTACACAAGAATTCTAGCCAGAAAATATCCAAATATGTGCATAAATTGTGTTCATCCTGGTTATGTTAACACTGACTTGAATTGGCACACGGGGGTGATCATGACAGAAGAGGGCGCTAGAGGCCCCGTTAAATGTGCTCTCATCCCCGACGGAGGCCCTACTGGTTGCTATTTTGATCAGACTGAAGTTGCAGAGTTTTGAGATGCACCCTCTTTTTCGTTTGATTGGAACTATTGCTGAGGTTAGAGATTATACATTCGAATACAATTTGGGCTTTGCTACATTCTATTTATGTTACCTACACTTTACATTTTCTGAAGTATGTGTCGAATGGAACATTAATGTGGATTAAGTCGAGGATATATGCCAAGTCCAATAGAGCATGTGTGCTAAGTCAAACAGGGCATGAATATGTGGTAATTTGTGTTAGAGCATGCATACATGATCACACAAGTTATTCATGTTTTGCTGATTATGTTGAATATATCATGTGTTAGTGAAAACTTATGTTATCTGTGTTCATGCTCATTATGTCTAATAGAACATATATGCTGATTGAGTCGAAGATAGGTGCTGACTCATTCAAACAGAGCCTAAATACTAAGTTGAATAAAGTATGTTTATGTGGTAATTTGAGTTAGAATATGTATATATGATCATCCAAGATATCGGAGTTTAAGCTGATTATGTCCAATATAGTATGTTATCCATGTTTATGTTGAACATGCATTTGGATTAACCCAACATAGAAAAATAAAAAATAGATAACCTAAATGAATCTATCATGGAAAATCTTTAAACTATAAAATGAACTGTTGGATTCCAGCGTCTAATTAGTTGTGGACTTTGTTAATGTGTTTATTGTTTGAAATGATTTTAATTAGTTGGATGATATTAGACTTTGTATGTATATCAACTTGAGAGATTAGTTATGTTGTTTACTTGAATTTATGTTGCTAATGTTTGTTTTGGTTGTATAGTTTCAAATTTTCAATATTTCAATTATGATTTAGTAATGATAATGTTGATGTTTTAATTGAATTTGGAATGCTTAATTGATGTTTATGTCATTATTGTTATTTATTTGGATGAATGTATGTGAGACGTCCGTGTATTCTAGGGACTTCATCAAATTAGTCCTCTATTATTAAATGGTTCAATTTAGTTCATGTACTATTAAAAGAATCAAATAAGACCAAATTAGAATAAAGTTAACATTTATTGTTTAAAAAATATCATTTACTTGTTTAACAAAGTTAACATTTTTAAAGTTTTATTGTTCGTAAATGAAATGATTTATTTGGAATTAGAATGCAATTGAAAAGAATAATTTTTAAGATATTTTTATACCGTATTCTTTTTAATAGCATAGGACTAAATTGATCCATTTAATAATAGAGCGATTGATTTGATCTAGACCTTATAATATAGGGATCTATTAGGTACTTTAACCTATTTATTTGTTCTATTTTAATGGGGCGAGGTATTCATGAGTAAAAAGATAAGGGTTATAAAGATTATATATTATCATTGAAAGGTATCAAAGTAAAATTAAACACCTAAGTCTAATCATTGTCATGTTTGATTTGTCTATCATTTCACTCACCGATTACAAAATTTCTAAAACACCCATTACTTCGCTAGCACATCCAAAAATATAAACCCATTACTAAACAACTAGAACCATATAAAACCTTATCCAAACCCAATTGACAGACAACCAATATCATTAAAATTCAAATTATCAAAAGCAAGAACACAAACCAAATTTCGCCATTTTCTTGAAGCATAAAGAATGTGATGTGTGATGGTCACACATTTGAAGTTTGCACGTGCTAATCCCATTGACTTGTACTTTATTATTATTGGCTCCTTAACGACATTAAATTTTCATGCTCCAAATATCATCATTAAATTCCCAAGTTAGATAGACACAAATAATTAGCTCATTAGAAACAAATATAATATTCACGGTGTATTGCTAACATTGATTTTAAGGAGTAATTGTTCGTTCATACGGACATCGTTGATGAAAGTGTGGTCGGATGTAATTGTTAATGTTTATTAGTCATTAAGAGATGGGCAACTAATAAATTTTTAGAATGACGTGTGGATTAGGCAAGATGGTCCTCCTAGAAATTTTTTCAAAGGGAGTGGAAATCTGGATAACACATTACGTGTATGTAATCTGGTTGACGAGTCTGGGAATTGGGATTAGCATCAGTTAAACAGCTTAGTTCCTGATCAGATTCTCTTGTAGATAGCTGGTTTGATGCCACTTTCAGTAGATGCAAGGCCAGATCGTTTAGCTTGGAAATGGATGAGAAAGGATACTTATTTCATGGCTAAAACTTACATGAATCTCTTCCTGTGTGAGGCTGATAACTTCCCTAAGGTTTGGAAGATGATTTGGAAGGCTAAGGCATCTCAGAGGGCACGAGTGCTTCTCTGGCTTCTTTGACAAGATTGAATCCTAACGAATGGGGAACGAGTAAGGTGACATATGATTGATGATGGCCATTGTCCACTGTATGGTAATGTTAATGAAACTATTATCCATGCAATTTGTGATTGCTATTTCTCGAAATCGGTCTAGCTCTATGTTGTGCCGAGACATGCACAAATGGCTTTCTTTTCAATGAATCTTAAGGACTGGCTGTTGTGGAATATGGAGAATGCAAGTCATTGTGATATTGGGGACACTGATTCGCATACTCTTTTCGTTATTTTTTGCTATTTGTTATGGAAAAGTCATAATTGCTATGTTTTTTTTTCTAATGGCCATAACTGTGTTCAGAATATCGTTGATACAAGATTTTATTGGGCAAGGAACTATGATCTGATGTCCTCCAATCTGATACAGGCTAATCCTACAGTCACTGCAATGCATTGGTCGCCACCAGAGAAGGGATGGATTAAGCTCAACACAGATGGAGCATTACTTTCAGTTAAATCATGAGCTTTTATTGGGGGTGTTGTAACAGCCCAATTTTCAGTAGTGTCAGAACAGTGATTTGAGATCACTAAATTTGATGAAAAAGTTAGAAAAATTTATTAATTAATAATTATAAGTTAAGTGTGATTTTAGAAATATTTTTGAATTAGTGAATTTTGTGATTTCAAAGAAATTATTAGGTTAATTGGGTCGAAAACGAGGAATCGAGACCTTGATATTATAAACTGAGCCATAAATATTTTTATAAATATTTACGGAGTGTCATTAGGGTAGTATTAAAGTTTCGTTAAGAAATTTTAACGTTTCGATGGTTAATTGATTAAAAGGATTAAATTGCAATAGAGATAAAAGTTTAATTAAAGATTAAAGAAAAGTTAAAATGACCAAATAGGAAATTATGCCTTTTTCTGAAGTTGAGGCGGCATAAGTAGATTTTAAAAAAATCTAAAGTTAAAATATATTATTATTATTATTATTATTATTATTATTATTATTATTATTATTATTATTATTATATTACTTAAAAGTTAAGTATAAATATTAGATTAGATTAGATTAGATTAGATTAGATTATAATATATTATATTATATTACAAAAGAAATAAAAGATAGAAAAGAGAATAGAAACAAAATTGAAAAACGAAACAAAGAAGGAGAAAGGAGAAAGAAAAGAAAAATAGGAGAATTGGAGTTTTGAGGTTCAAAGTGAATTTGGTAAGTCAATTTAATCCCTTTTTTTTGTAATTTTTGAGTTTTGGAATCCTAGAACAAAATACTACTTGATTTAAGTTAAAATTTTGAAAGTTAGCAAATTTTTAGATGTTGTTCATGTTGGATTAATTGATGAATTAGGGTTAAATTGATTGAATTTCAAGTTAGAAGTTAGTAAAAGGTTGATTTGTAAAATAAATTATAGGTTTTGAATTAATAGGGACTAAATTGAGAGAATTTTGAAATTAAGGATTTATGGTGAAATTAGAGAGTTAAATTAGTTTAAAGTGGGAATGGAATGAAAATATGAAATTAGTTTTGAGAATAAAAGTTAGTCTCGGTTCAGGGACTAAATTGAAATTTAGGAAAATATTGAGTAAAAATTGATATTTAATATGAGATTGAATGGTGTTGTATTGATGGTTTTTAATTGTTTTAATTTCACAGCTAGCGTCGTACCGGGATTCTCGACAAAAAGAGGAAAAATATAGTCGACGTCGAATAGCTCGGAATTCCTGGTTTGTATTTCTATAATCCGAATCTAATTATTAATTGTTGTATTTTGATTAAATGTTATGGTAAGTAATTGAGGTGAGAATTATTGTGTTTTACAATTGAAATGGATTGTTTTGGTATGTGATGAAATTATATTGGTTGAATTAAATTGGAATATATATATATTATGAATATATATGTGTAAATGTGAAATTGTGCAAATATGATAATTGGATTTTTTTTAATGTATGAAATTCAGTTTTAATGCCCAAGTAGATAGAATTTAGAACTACCAGGATATTAGTGGCATGCCATTAAGGAACCTTAGCGCGCTATTTGATATTTAGCACTTCAGTGCTCTCTGATTATTAGCACGTCAGTGCTCTCTGTTCATTAGTGCATAATAATGTACCTCTGTATTTGTTCCGTATATCCGGTGTGTTCTATAAAATCTACTTTGGGCTAAGAATAAGAATATGAGATAGTGAATTGAAAATAGAATATGAAATATGTTGTAAATACATGGAATACACGAGTTATATACTCATGAATTGAATGTGAAAAGCTATTATATATAGCAAGTGATGATAATTGAGTATCGTATGGTTTTAAATATTCAGTTGTGCTTGACATTTTATTATACATATTTTACTTTTTTATTTTTAAATATTCGAATTATAGAAATACCACTGAGTTTTTACTCAGCGTACGGTTTTGTTTCCATGCGCAGGTTCAGTACTTAAGTTTGATCGCTGATTCAGCATCCAACAACGATCCCGAACTCAAATATGGTGATGTTTATTTCTTTGTATCGGCATGTACCTAGAGTGTCTAAATATTAGTTATTTTGTGGTTTGATTATAAATGAAGTTATAAGATCTATTTTGGCGAGTTTATAATTTGGATTAAAACGGTGATTTGATGACTTATTTTGATGATATAAAATGTTTGAGATTTTTGTCCGTTTGATCTGTAATCTCTGGTAATGCTCCATAACCCGATTCCGGCAAGGGATACGGGTTGGGGGTGTTACAGGTGTTTAGAGACGCCGATGCAAATAGGTTGTGTGGTTTTTCATTATGTATAGGAAAGGACATGATATTTAAGGTGGAAGCAAGACATGTGCTACAAGGCTTTTAAATAGCATTGGCGAACGAATACAGAAATCTTGAGCTGGAATGCGACAACACGCTTCTAATAAAATTGATTTTGGTGGGTGGAATGAGCAATAGTAATTTGGGGGAGTTACACTTAGTACATAGTTTGCTTAAGCGAGGTTAGAAGGTAAGATTTCGTCACATTCCAAGATCTCAGAATGAGGCTGCTGATCATATGGCCAAAATAAGTTTAAGTTGATAGTTCTTTTAAATTTATAATTGCTTTGTGCTGATAATTTCTACCAAAACAAATAATAATAAATAAACACAAGATGCAAATGCAAAAGTGCACTGTCTATATGATTGCAATCAAATTTACTTACCATTGATTTAACCATTCACAAAGAATATATGTATTTGCCAATATGAATTTTACGAACAATTAGCATTATAAATGATATGCAGCCAAATGTTCATAATTAATTAGGATTAGAACATATCTATCCTTAATTACATAAATTAATATTAAAATAGCATATACTTCAATTTGTATAATATAAAGGAAATAGTCATGAAAAATATTTAATGAACCAAAATAATTATTTTGGATTTCCACACATTTAGTATTCTGTCCAAAATATTCCAAAAAAATTTCTCAATTTTTCAGGTATGGAAAGTAAGTTAAATATATTTAATACTCTCATAATTAGAGTAAAAATAAATTGGAACATCAAAAGTATATTCAACATGCCCAAAAATACAAAATTTATGTCTATAATATATGATGAATTTTTCAAATTTTGAAAAAAAACCAAGTATTAAAAATAATTTAAAACATATTTTAAGCATTTTCTAAAATATATATTAAGTATAATAATTACTCAATAATTATACATATTATCCAAAAAAACTATGTTAAATAGTCCAGAAAAGCATAAAAGAATATTTAAGAATTTGTTTTGGATTACCAACTAATTAAAATAAATTTAAATTAGTTCCATATTGAAAAATATGAACTAAAATAATCAGAAAGGCAAAAATTTTGAATACATAATAGTGATAGATTAAATCTGTTAAAATTAAGAAAAATATATATAGATATAGTCACCCAATTTTCAAAAATTTTTATGTTATGCATCAAAAAGAAAAATGTTGCAAAATGGACAATCACGTTATAAAATTTATTCATTTTAATTACCTCGTTAAAATTGCAAACAAAAATCTTATACGATATTCAAATTATTTTTCTTATTTTAGTGACTAAAACGAAAATAAATAATTTGAATGCAAAATAATGAGGTGGGTATTAATATCCAAGGTGGAAAATAAAAAATTTAGATGAAATGCCTTGTAAGATTCTCGTTTACAATTTTAACGGGAGTGATCAAAATGAAAAACTTTATAACATGAGTGTCCATTTTGCAACCTTTTTCTTTTAAATACCTAAAATAATATTTTTTAAAAATTAAGTGACCATCTATATGGTTTACCCTAAAGTTAATATACCTGAAATTTCACTATGCCTTGTAATCACCATAATTCACACATCCAAAAAAATTGTGATTTCGGGACAAACAAAAACTTAATATGAATTTTATTTTTAGATTTATCAAATAAATCATTTTAAATTTATAATATAAAGGAAAAATCTAAAAAATTACTATGTAACCAACAATCACAAATCATACATTTAAAAATTAGACATACAACTAGATACATATGAATGCGTGGAACCAATGTCATTAAAGCAAAGTGTTGTACGGAACGGATAGTAAAAGTCCATGTTATGACGTCGGATGCGTCTCTGTCTTTTCGGTGCCTAGCTGCGTATACTAGAGCAGGTTGCCTAGCCTCAGTTCTGTTCGCACCTTGACCCGGTGCTCGCTAATCTTGACTACTAGTCGCAACAGTATTCACAGCCATATTCTGACATCGGCCCCTCGGAGGTAACTGCCCAACTCTCTTATTCTGAACTTGATTTTATATCGGAGCTTGCATCTAATTAACCCGACAGAAACAATCTCTGACTCAGTGCTAAGTAGATCCACAACCCAAACATGCACCTGACTTTTTCCAACACTCGTCTGGATGGCGCTTATCATAATACCCACAACCCGAAGCTCTAGCTACTCTATAAGGACCTCTAGTACCCACTACTGTAGTATTATGCTATTGTCCGCCCTTTCTAGCTTACTTTAAAGGCCGCAGATTCAGGCTAGTAGGACCAAAATCCCTCTTTTTCAATGCTTGTTTTTTTCTCTTTTTCCGCGCTCCAAAAGCTTAATTTCCTCAATAGTCTTGGTCTTGTCAACCAAGGTCTCAAATACTCATTCTTGATGCGGAGCCACTTGGATTTTCAGGTCATACCTCAATCATCCTCAAAACACAAAATTTTGTCTTGATCAGTCGCCACCATACCCGGAGCATAGCGGCTAAGTCTCAGAAATTTGGCCTCATATTCGGCCACAGACATATCTCACTACTTCAGCTTTATAACTTCCAATCGACGGGCCTCAACATACTTAATAACCACGTACTTCTTCAGGAAGGCCTCTTGAAAATAATTCAAAGTCAGACGCTCAGCTATATACCTCTCACCAGAGGCTGCCACCAATGGTAGGCCTCATCCCTTGGTAAGGACACATTACCTTTTAGTTTTTGTTCTGGAGCACAATCAATATCTTCCAAAATCCTTTCGGCGATATCCATCCAATACTTTGCCACAGTTGGGGTCAAACCAGCAACACCCCTGAATAATTTAGCCTCATTAGACAGAAGCCTCTCAGTAACGGGACCATGGTTTCCAATTTTAGTTTAGGCTCCAACAACCCTCTGTAGTACTCTCAACATTTCTTAGGATACAATGTCATTACCTAACTCCTAACTGCCATCTGAAATAGGTGTATCCTTAGTATAATCTTTTCTCGGGTTAGGTGTAACTCCCTATGATGAAGGGGATTCTTCCTGAATTGCATGGCGCGACACACCTTGCTTTCGCCTACCTCGACTGATCATAAGGAATTCTCAAAGATCTACGATTTTTGGCACTCTCTCTAAACGATGGCAAAGACGATGGGTAGTACGTTCCGGTTGCCATCTTGTGCAATCACAATCAATAGTATCTGCGTGCATTTCCCATAAAGTTAGGTATCATCAACCTGCACTAGCGACTTGCAATGGAGGATGACCTTAACACATGGATCGAACGTCCAGAAGAAACGATGGAAAATTCGTTTCCCTGGTTGTAGTACGTTATCAATGTTGTAATAGGGTCGCATTTGTAAGTCGATCACAGTCCCTGGCATGTACTCCTGCATTGCAAATATCCACCCTTGTAGTTCGTTGTATGACGCGTCTAAGTCACCATTAGGAATGTTCAATCGGTTAACTGACCCGAACTACCATTAACTGAATTAACCGACCCTTTTAAACCCTTAACTATTAACCGAACCGAAATTTTTTCAAAAAAATTAACCGAATCAAACTTTTTCAGTTAACTGAATTAACCGAAATTTATATTTTTTTATTTTTAGTTAAAACAAGTATAAAACATATCAAAAATTAACTGACTTAACTGACCGATTAATTTATATTTCTAAAAAATTAACCGAACTGACCAAATACTTATATATTATAATATTATTTATTAAATTCAGTTAATTTATTTAACCAACCGATTTCGAACCAAATTAATCGTTAATTGAACTTCCAAAAAATTATTAACCAACCCTCGACTGAATTTATTTGGTTAACCGACCGATTAACCGAATTCGGTCGATTAACCGAATTAATTCAGTTTTACCCGAAATTTGCACACCCCTAGTCACCAAACAACTACTCCATCACCATCTGTTTCGCTCACCATGCTTTTCTGTATGACACCCTGTATTGGAACCGGGCTTGTTTGTCAACAATCAATACTGAGACAATAATGGTTGGCATGTCTTTTACCAATGGCCACAATTACAGATCATTTTTGCATCTAGCTTCTTATGATCTTACATCATACGTTCTGCAGTGTATGTATGAGGCTTTTCCAATTTGCTGAATGTCCACATTTGAGTCATTTGCATAAGTGCAACACTAACCCACCATTTACACCATTCTTAAGCTCTCCAACACTCCCCAATGTATAATGTCGATGTTGACTTGGTGGCTTTGTAGTCCACAGACACCTACATGCTATACATTTTTATTGCAATAACAAAATCCTCCTTGTTCGCGAACTGTTGCCCTATGAACAACTCATCAAAATTTGTATCTTCCATCGAACGGTGAGCACGCATTATATCTAGCTACTCAGGGAACTCTGGTACATGCGTTGTACTGGAACCGGGCTTGCATGTCGGTAATCAATACTGAGATAATAATGGTTGGCGTGTCTTTCACCAGTGGTCACAATTACAGATCATTTTTGCATCTAGCTTCCTATGATCTTACGTTATACATTCTGCAGTGTATGTATGAGGCCTTTCCAATTTGTTGATTGTCCACATTTAAGTCATTTGTATAAGTGCAGCACGAACCCACCATTTACACCATTCTTAAGCTCTCCAACATTCCCTAACGTATAATGTCGGTGCTAAGTTGGTGACTTTGTAATCCACCGACACGTACATGCTATACCTTTTTATTGCAATAACACAATCCTCCTTGTTCACGAACTGTTGCCCTATGAACAACTCATCAAAATTTGTATCTTCCGTCGAACGGTGAGTACGCATTATGTCTAGGTACTCAGGGAACTCTAGTACATGCGTTGTACTGGAACCGGGCTTGCATATCGGCAATCAATACTGAGACAAGAATGGTTGGCATGTCTTTCACCAATGGCCACAATTGCAGATCATTTTTGCATCTAGCTTCCTATGATCTTATGTCATAAGTTCTGTAGTGTATGTATGGGGCCCTTCCAATTTGCTGATTGTCCACATTTAAGTCCTTTGTATAAGCGCAGCACGAACCCACCATTTACACCATTCTTAAGCTCTCTAACATTCCCTAACGTATAATGTCAGTGTTGAGTTAGTGAATTTGTAATCCACAGACACCTACATGCTATACCTTTTTATTGCAATAACACAATTCTCCTTGTTCGCGAATTGTTGCCCTATGAACAACTCATCAAAATTTGTATCTTCTGTCGAACGGTGAGCACGCATTATATCTAGGTACTCAAAGAACTCTGGTGCATGCATTGTACTGAAACCGGGCTTGCATGTCGGCGATCAATACTGAGACACGAATGGTTGACGTGTCTTTCACCAATGGCCATAGTTGCAGATCATTTGCATCTAGCTTCCTATGATCTTACGTCATACGTTCTGCAGTGTATGTATGGGGCCCTTCCAATTTGCTGATTGTCTATATTTGAGTCCTTTGTATAAGTGCAGCACGAACCCACCATTTACACCATTCTTAAGCTCTCAAACACTCCCCAACGTATAATGTCGATGTTGACTTGGTGACTTTGTAGTCTACAGACGCCTACATGCTATACATTTTTATTGCAATAACACAATCCTCCTTGTTCGTGAACTGTTGCCCTATGAACAACTCATCAAAATATGTATCTTCTGTCGAACGATAAGCATGCATTATATATAAGTACTCAGGAAACTCTGGTGCATACGTTGCATCAAGGTCTACACTCGACATGTAGGCCCCAGGGTGATTCCGTAAAATAATCATGCGGTTTAGGTTCCCGACTGTAGGGGGTGTACATCTTCACCCTCCTCCACGCCTTCATCATCGATGTCCTCCGGGACTTTGTTTACATCGAGGTCGCTATATTCTTCACCAACGTGCTGACGATCATAATCATTATCAGATCCTTCCCCACCATCTAAATTGGTTGGATCACCTCAGGATGTATTTGTAGGTAGTGACCCGGGACAGCGTCGTAATACGAAACCCCATCGTATTTTGGATTTTTGGCCATTTGCAATGTCCCTCCACATCTCAACTAATCTTCCCACAAGGCATTCAGATCAAAATCAACCCCACGATGTTGACTTATTAGAGTTACATCTTCAATGGGCCATGCATCAGCTAACTCAGTGAACAATTAAACTAGTAGGGTGTTGACATTCTCATTAGACCAATAAAGTTCTATCATATTGGCTAGGTAAACATCATCTACAAGCTCCACTTCAGTAAATTTCCATGGATCTGCTGAGGTTGACTACTTGTAGAATAATTTTGACAAGGTCCTTCCACAACATGGAGCTATTCTTTCACTGTTTTTCTGCTTCATTTCCTCCAACTCCACATTCTTGTTGAATCGCATCAATAACTTGTGTCGGGCTTCAAATATACAACCAACTTCTTATATTCTACAATTTCCCCATTAAAAAAAACACATACACTCAACTTTTGGTTACTCATACAATCAAAATTTTTCTCGCTTCAACTAAATAGAACAAGTTTTCTTTCTTCTTTTTCCTTTTCTAATAACACTTAAAATGAAAATACGTTCATCTAATGAGATAAAATAGCTGATTTTTTTGGGTCATGCCATAGAACTTGGCGACACCAAAAAAATATTTTTTTTATTTCATTTTATTGGGTGCAGCCAAGGCTAAAGGCGGCACCATAAAATATTCAAATAATTTTGACAAAATTGCCATGGTGCCACCAACATAAATGACATGACCAAAAAAATTCCTTTGACTCAATTAAATGAGTGCTGTCAAAATCAATGGCACGACCAAAAAGAAATTCAAACTGGTGCAACCAAAACTAGTAGCTTGACCAAAAAAAAAAAAAAAGCGATGCAGCCAACATCAACGGCTTCACCTATTAAAACTTGTTTTTTTTTTTTGAAATTTTAAAAATCAAAATATATGTATTTTACCAGCGTATAAAATACACATACCGGTGCAACCAAGAGTAACGACTACAGCTACCAAAAATATTTTTTTAATCCAATGCCCAATGATTGGCTGTCAATTTGACGTTGCTGCAGCCATGGGTAACAGCTGCACTAAAGATTACTATTTCAAAATTGGATTATTTTCGTAAATAATGAATAATTTAAGGTCAGTTTTGTAAAAAAGCCCTAATGGAGTGGACACCGAGCATTATATATAGGAAGGGTTGAACACTATCAAACACCACCAATCTATGCCAATAGTTTCTAGACTTAGATGGATACCATTGATAGAGAAATCCAAGCTCCAAATTCTGGTCGCAAACATGGCGGCTGGGTCACCTTCCCTTTCATTACTGGTTCTCTTCAACTCTTAATCCCTTGCAGCATTCATAAATCAGTGTATGAATATGTTAGATCATAGTAATGTTTATTTCGTTACTGATAAAATGTAAAATTCCAGGTGCAGTGCTAGGCTTAGGACTTGCTGGTACAGGATGGATGGCCAACCTCATCATCTATTTGATTCAACAATTCAATGTAAACGCCATTGATGCTGCTCAGGTTTCCAATATCGTTAATGGCGGCTCAAGTTTGTTTCCCATAGTTGGAGCTACCATTGCTGATTCTTCCTTGGGCTGTTTCTCAGTCATCACATTATTTTCATCCATTTCTTTACTGGTAAACCCCGTTCAAAATTTCCTCTCTTTTTTCTTTTTTTTTTTTTACAATTTCTAACCAATGATTTGTTAAATAACCATTGCCAGGGAACAGTTTTTATTGCCTTAACAGCTACACTCAACTCACTGAGACCAACACCCTGTAATGGTGGATTGGGCAGTTTTTGCAAAGACCCATCATGGGTTCAGTTCCTAGTGCTTTATGCAGGAATAGCTCTGGGATCCATGGGTGTAGGAGGCACGCGTTTTACTTTAGCAACAATGGGAGCCAACCAATTTGATAACCCACAACACCAAGGGATATTCTTCAACTGGTGCTTTTTCAGTCAATACGCAGCCTCTGCAGTGGGTGCCACTGCTTTAGTGTATATTGAGGACAACCTGAGTTGGGGTTTGGGTTTTGGACTATCTGTTGCGGCTAATCTTCTTGCCTTGCTCATTTTCTTGTTGGGAAATCGATTTTATTTGCATGACAAGCCCCAAGGGAGTCCTTTCCTGGATATTGTTCGTGTAATGGTGGCTGCTTTTAGGAAAAGAAACTTCTCACTCTCACCCATGGCCAATGATTATTACAATCCCATTACTGTGGAAGGTGCACCACCTAATAAAGCTTTCAGGTATGACTATGTCTAAACTTTAGTATTTCTCTTGTGATGTTTATCTAATTCATCACTCAGTCATATAACCAGATGTGATGAATCCAACACAAAGCCTCCCCCACAAAAAATTAAAATTCTATAAAAATCATATCTATGTTAAATAACAAAATAAAAATTTTGATTATATTAAATAATAGTTAAATATTAATAAAATTATATCAATAACGCAAGCGTGAATTTTAAAGACATACTTTTCGAAGAAATAGTAAAATACCCTCAACATAAACAATAAAACAAACATTAAAATATCAAAAATAAAATAAAATTATATATGTTTATATTTAAAATAAATTATGAAAGATTATTTATATTATTGATTAATAGAGGAAATTATGTAGCTGTCGGATTGTGATTCCAAATGGTCATATCTCATCCTTTAATTTTAATCCCTTTTAAATTTTATTTTTTATTTTTAATATTTAAAGTTTTGGACTGTAAGTTTTCAATTTGTGAAATTCAAATTTGAATGGGTTGGGATTTTATAATTTAAAACTAAAAGAAATTTTAGTTTTGAAGAGTTAGAGTTTGTGAACTTAGATTTAGGACAAAATTTAAAATTCAAGTTTTAGGTATGATAAAATTATAAAATAAAATATTAATATTAATTTATTTAAATGATATTAATTTTATAATTATGTCAAAGTCATGTCCTTAAGTATATATCTTTGGTTGTTATGATTTCACTGTGCTAGATATATAGTTTTATGGTGGAGGTGGTCATGCTTAAATTTTTGTGGCAGACATAAATATGGTGGTGCACTAAATAATATTTTTTCTCTCCAGAGTCAACGTTATTAACATTAGCTAGTGTAAACACACAAACTAAGTTTTACAAACAAACCAGAAACATTGAGGATGTACCCTCAAACTATTAATCTCTTTAAAAACATGTACAAAGCAAAAAACATTCAGACTTGTACAATATTTTCTAGCAATTTAAAATACCCAGAGACCCTGAAAAGTTTGCTACAATCTTACCACTGTGATCACGTAGAACCCCTCCGCAACCAGCAGGCCCCGGTTTTTCACGTGCTGCTCCATCGACGTTAGACTTGATAACGCCGCAAGGAGTAGCGTGCCATACAATCCTCAACCTAGGTCACACCTGCTTCGAACACCGCACACACAATATTGGGATTCAATCACAAATTCACAATACACCCTTCCTTGGATGCTTTTACCCAATAAAGAGAGCGAAGCTTAGCAAGAAATACAATTTCATCAATCGATAACCTCTTCATATTGAACATGAGCTCGTTACGAGCCAACCAAAGAAACGAAGCGGCGCATATGAGCCGCCATTGCTTTAACAAACCTGCAACATTTATGTTATAACATTGCCAAATAAACTCGCAAATGTAATAACATTTATGCACTTAATATTGGTCGTGTCATGTAAATGGAAATATTAAAGGTGATAAACTACTAATTTGGAAGCCATGCTATTAATCCAGCCAAATATTAGGTCAACATTTGACAAATAAGATCACAAATTCATGAGTGACCCACATCAGATTCATCAATTCATGTCTACATGAAAAGAATGAAGATTTTTAATGTAATTTTGTCTTATCTGATATATATAATTTCATAACTTGTAAACAAATCAAGTTATTAGAGACAATTCAGACATGATGAATCAACTTTACAGGCTTTTTCCAATATATTTACAGAGGAAGCTATAATTAGGGTATAGGGGAAGGATCATAGATGTTGAAACGAAGTATAAACCCTATCAACTCTTAAAACATGACTGAATAAATTAACAGCTAAGCTTCCAAATCAATTACATGCTTTTGTTGCAGGTTCCTCAACCGAGCATCATTAAAAGCTGAAGGAGACATTAAAACCGATGGCAGTGGCACAATAGCAAAGCCATGGAGACTTTGCAGTGTGCAACAAGTAGAAGATCTGAAAACCTTGGTCAGGATTCTCCCATTGTGGTCTTCAAGTATATTTCTATCCACCCCAGTTGCAATCCACAGCAGCCTGACGGTGCTTCAAGCTCTAAACATGGACCGTCACCTCGGCCAACACTTGAAAATCCCTGCCGGCTCTATCTTGGTCATAGAAATAGTTGCCTGTGCCATTTTTCTAACCCTAATAGACCGATTCTTATGGCTCACATGGCAGAATCTAACCAGAAAATCCCCATCACCACTCCAACGAATCGGTGTCGGCCATGTGTTGAACGTACTAGCAATGGCCGTCTCAGCGTTGGTGGAGTCCAAACGGCTCAAAATGGTCCATCACCATGACCGTGATCAGTCGCAGCCAAGGTCGTCCATGTTGGCTCTATGGCTGGTCCCTCAACTAAGCTTAGTGGGCATTGGCGAAGCCTTTCATTACCCAGGACAAGTTTCACTGTATTATCAAGAATTCCCAGCATCTCTAAGAAGCACGGCGACAGCCATGATTGCCTTGATTATCGGCATTGCTTTCTACTTAGGCACTGCCATAATTGATTTTGTTAGGAGGGTTACAAGCTGGTTACCTGATAATATAAACAATGGGAGGCTTGATAATGTGTATTGGATGTTAACTGTGGTTGGGGTGCTTAACTTTGGTTACTATCTTGCTTGTTCAAGGTCTTATAAGTATCAGAATGTTGAAAAACAAGTGGATGCTGATACTAATTATACTTATGGTTGAGACCTTCACAATAATATTTGTTTCCACGGCAAGGAAACTTCAATGTACTATTTCACTGCTTCTAAGGGGTTTAAAGTAAGAAATAAATGAGAAAAGGCTGGACTTTTTATTTTGCTTCAACTGAAGCGGCTTCTATCGTAAACTTTTTTTATTATTTTTACAATTATGGTGCAATGGAACCCATTATTATCAATCAAATTGGATTATGCTAGCAGTTTGCACGATGAGTTCCGCATGGGAAGCTTGGTGTGATCGCATTCGGTATGATGACGGGCGGGATGCCGATAAGGGTCACCCATTGCTTCAACATAGGCTTTAATATGATTCTTACGTTGTAATTTATAAATTTATCTATGTTGGGCCAATTTATTTTAGAGGCCTAAACTTTTTATTTCACTATTTTGATCACGCAGTGTTTGTTTTTAATCCTACATCTTCAATTTCTTTCATTTTTGTAACTGTTCATTATATTCAGTTCGGGTTTTCTTTTTTCATATTTTTTTTTTATAAAATGAGATTTATTTTATGACTTTTAAATATTATTTGATAAAATTTTAATGCCTTTTCATAAATATTTCTTAAAAGTTTTAAGAATTTTAATTATTTTCACTATTTTAAATATAAAATATTTATTTATATCATAAAAAATTAACATCAATTATATATTAAATAAAAAAACAAATTCGGTATGATTTCAAGTAGGCCCGCCCGAAAAGAGAGAGAGTTTGGATAAAAATATAAGTCCGAAAAATAGGTTTAAACAAAAACATAATGCCCATTTTCTAAATGGGCTGAGCCTTGGATAGGTTTTTTTTGCTGCGCCCAAATTTGAAAAAAAAAATTGTTGTTGTTTTGCCACTGTTTTTTTGTGATTTTGCTATTATATTAACACTATTTTATTGTTATTGTTTGGATATTGTATACTCTTGTTTTATTGTTAATTTTTCTACTATTTTAGAGGCATTTACTTGCTAAGTTGCACATATATTAGTGTTATTTAAGTATAAAGATTTTTTAAAATTTATTTTTAATTTGTTGGGAAACATTCATTTTAATGTTTTTGGTGTGATATATTGTATTTTTTTAATTTATTTTTATATAACATAATAATATAAAAAATTTTAATACGAGCGGGCCAGGCTCGGGTTTTAGCATTTTATTTGTGTCGAGTTTGGGCAAAATTTTAGGCCCATTTTTCGGGCTAGACCCGGGCCTAAAAAATGAACTTAAAATTTTCCCTCGACCCGACTCATTATCAACTTTGGTTTCGGATAACCACGATTTTTATACTTGCATTCCCTATACTGTCCAAATATCTCAGCTTGGGTCAATTTTCGGTTTAATAGGTTTTTTACTCAGCCCTAAGTTTAATTAATGATTCCAAGATTCGATTTGGAACTTCATGAGATTATTTGATATGAATAAATTTAATTCTTCGTTCTGGCCTTTGTTTAAAAAAATTGGATGAAATTTATTAAAATTGAATTATAAAATCATACAAAATTTGTTAAAGAAAGTCTAAAATATAATAAAGGGCCAGATTTTTTTTATTTAATAAAAAAGTCCAATTTTGGGTTGTGACTTAAATTGTGCATTTCATATATATTACTGGAAGTGTGGTCAGTCGTGGCGGTCTCCGATGAAACCAGCTGACCTGATTCGCTTTTCTATCACTAATTCAAACCTTAATCTATTGAATTTTAAATTTTTTATATTAAAAAATGTTCACCATACCACAAAGTGTAGTGAATAATCAATCCTTGTATGGATTGGAATGGCAGAGATGACCCAGAATGAAATGTAGCAGGAGTTGCAGACAAAGGGCACTTTAGCAATGTGATGTTCAAAGCACTCATAAACTTCAAAAGTCCCAATGGCAATAGGATCCATGCACTCAACACCAATCAACATATTTTGGGCCATTGTTATTAGTAGCTTAGGGATTTATCTTATATTATTGCCGTTACTGCTCAATTAAAGAAACAGATAAACTTGGGGTACAATTGAATGGACAAGCATTACACAACATCACAATATGGAACATAAAAGTGTTACTATATAACTACTGATAAGCTAGTATGATGTGAAGAAGACCACTCCACCGGGGATTTTCTGATACAAATCTGGTCAATTCCCACTAATTTATGACCACACAGACAGACAAACTACAATAAAAGGATGTTCTTGATTTTGTGTTTTTTTTTTCCCCTTCTTCCTAGAAACCTTGTCATAAATCAACAAATCAGTGTTTAAAGACTATGACTAATTTAGTACAAGAACGTAGTAATGATTTCACCTCTAGGGACAAAACTAGTGCTAACCTGTTAGTTTGGTTGTGGATTGGGACTATTTCCTACATTTGGGGACAAATCTTCGAACCCTAACTTGTTTGCCATTAATGAAGAACTTCACCAGTTTCTGACCCCCAAGAATCCTAGACAAGTCAGAGTGTGACCTTAAGACGACACAAGCAAACAACCGCTTCGGGTTTTTATCCATATAGATTGCCTCCACACATTTGCCGTATTTCCCCACAATGAAACCGTGAAGTTCTTGGTTTGAAACCGGATGTCCCCTAGAGAATGTCATAAACAATGATCTGTCTTCTGAATCAACTCTGGCCTTACCATCGTCTGTGGAAAGCTCCCCATTGTCTCCCCCATCATCAGAAGTTGGAGAATCCAATTCAGAGTCAGGGTTTGAAGATGGCTTGCAACCCAAGTTTCCTTCAACTATATCCATAAATGCTACTTGGCACACGTCCTTGACGAAGTCCTCAATCATCCCTTTAACGGTTTCCCTGTTTTTGAAAAGAAAACCCAGCAAGATTTCTTGACCAACAAGTTTGTTCATCTCCGGGAAATCGAGATGGACCCAAGGGAAGATTTCTTGCGGGGAACAAAACAAGCATTCCAAGCAGACGAGGGTCTCTTTGGCTAAAGAAAAAATCATGGGATCGGAGAAATGTAGAAGGTTGTGAAGGAAGTGTTTGAAGCCGATTCTTTCAAGAAAATTCCAAAAGGCAACGATCTTCATGGAGGGGAAAGGGTCGAAACGGAGGGTTAAAACCAGTCTAGAATAAGCCATGCGATCAATGTTGTGAAATTGTTGAAGTTGTTTAAGGGTAAGCTCTTCTACAGGCAATGCCATGGCGTCCAACTGGATTGAACAAACAGAGATTATTAACTGGGAGGCAAAAAACAAAACCAAAACCAAAAGAAGAGAGCGAGAGTTGAAGAGATTGAACTACTTTTATAGAAAGAAAGAAATCAAGAAAATCTTTTGACCGTTATTGATGAAATAATAATAAAAGCAAGTGCTAAGAAAGGCGGTGCACTTTTCTTAACCTGGGTAAAAATTAAGGCCAGAATTTGTACTTCCCATCTTTTACTATTTAATTAAAAACATTTGTGTTTTAGAAATTTCATTTTTAAAATATTAAATATTTTTAATGGTAAAATATTAACATGAAATTTGTTTACCACCCACCGGCAAGGGTTGAGTGTAATGCACTTTTAAAGTGAGAAGTTAGATTTAAACTTTGAAAACGATATTATTAATTAAACAGCTTTTTCATACTTACATAAACCTTTTATATTATTTATATTATATGCCCTATTCGTGAAATTAAAATATCTATTTGTTCAATGTAAAAATTTATTTTAATCAAGCATTGAAAATCAATACTTTCATTCTCAAAAAGAGTTGATATTATTTTTAAAAATAAATCAATAATTTTAATCGATATAATAAAGTCAAAACTTAACCTAAATAACAAATACAATTATATTTCTAAATTTAAAGATTGATTTGTTAAATATAAATAATATAAAAGTTCAATTATTTTTGTACACTAATTAAGATTTCCTAATTATCAGTTAAAACAGTTGCCTTTGAGATTTGCTTTTGCTAATGCACCCAAATATGATTGCATAACATTTTGAATGGAAAAGACATGATGAACCAAATTTTTAATCAATATATTTATTTAATTATATCATGTTCATAAAATGAAATTCAACAACATATGCAACTTTTCATTACAACAGATTTTTGCTTTTAAAAGCCTCCATATTTCAAGTTGAACTTTTCTTTACCCTTTTGTTCCAAACAAGAATAATTTACTGTTAGGAAAGTAGAAAATTTTCTAAGATCAGCTTTTACTACATTTTATCCATATTAATCAGTAATACTTTCATAAATAGTAGAAAGTAAATAAAAGAAATGGTAGTGGCCAAATTAAGGTGAAGTTGACAATCCCTTAAACTGGACGAATTATGGTCAAAGAACTTGGAAGCTTTCTTTCGCTGTTTTAATATGCCAGAATTCTGGCATTTATATTTGCCTAAAGCCTTCAAAATATTCGTTAGGTGTTGCGTGATAGTACACAATTGTGGCTTCTGTTAGCAGTGAAGAAAATAGAAAAGAATTGTTAGGGGAACCTCTCGGCCTCTGTTATTCAAAACCAGGCGGGATATTTGTGTTGGTGAACTTTGTGCAGTCAAACGGGCCCATCTTTTGATTGTTTTTCTTTCTTACCTGAAAATCACATCACATTTTTGGCATTAGTTGTACATTACAAGTGAAAATTTTAGGTCCCAAAACATGACTATGACCAATGACAGATACAATATTCACAGTAACCCCTGAACAGATGTGAAAAGTATCACTGGAAATGAGTTGGTATCATCTCTCTCCTTCATAAATAATCTCAATTCCTCTACATTGACTAGGAAACAAGATGCTTAAACAGCATACAATAATAAAAAAAAAATTTAGAGCACGTCAAGGTTTAAACTCTCAGCTATGTAACCTGGACTTGGGGTGCATATTGGACATATATGTCAAATAGAATCTAGTGTACTCAATTTTATATAAGCTTTTTTTCATATTTGAGTATCATACCCTATAACAATAACCAAATATATTTCAGAAATAGATATCCAGCACATGTAATTAAAAAAAAGTTCGATTACTGCCTGATTGTAGTATACTAGGACTAAAAATATGATTCAAAATGCTTTAACATACCCACTCCGAACATCCGAGGTTGGAAGAGATTTTTTGTCCTTAACTAATAAGCAATGTTGCATGAGAGAGAGAGAGAGAGAGAGAGAGAGAGAGAAGAAGAAGGTAACACGGAATTGCATTTGTAAGCTTTAAAAGGAAGTTGAAGTGTACCGGGGACCATGGGCTGGGTTCGGGTAGAGATTTGTCCTTAGGCGAATTTTGTACAGCACCACTTTTCATGGTTAAAACTTCCTGAGTGACAAAAATAGACAGTATTAAATTTGGCTAAACACATATTCTTAAAAGTACCTTAGTTCTTCCGCTATAAACTTACTTTCCAATCAAACTAGAAGAAGTGAAAGGCTAAATTAGCAAAAAATGTCTTTTTTAGAGCTCATACTCATCTTACAATTTATGTAATTGATTAGTTATTAAACGGAACTGCTTAATAATAATACACTTGATCATGGTACTTCATGATAAAAGTAATTTCATGTCTTCAACCTCACAAAATAACAGGACTATGAAAAGTTTACCTCTCCAGCAGATTCAAATGCAGCTAACCATTCATCTGAAAATGGAACAGCGTTCAAAGGGGGCCTTACTACAGGAGCAACTTGTTTTGTGTCACTGCCATCAACAAGCCAGACTTGAGCATCTTTTTGAAATTATGACACCTCAAAGTTTCTCAATAAGCATAGAAGTTCACTGAAACTATGATTAGAGATAGGGAAAAATGTGGATAGAGATTGATCTAGGTATGATGCTTACACCAAAGTTGTGCCCTTAGCTTCCACAGGGATCGCTGAACTGTTTGATTCCTCTGGCACATCATTCTCCAATCTGTTGACTTCTTCCTGTAATAAACTTCCATTTGAAGAAATGTGACTCGTGTTGATAGAGGATGTTGGCTCCTCATCCAACGAGCAAAATGCTTGTAACTTGCACGAATTTCCTGCTCCAGAAATTTGATCTTCACTCAATGAGGACAACTCTACATTCAAAGTGGTTACTTGGCCACTTTGTTCATTATAAGGCCTGGTCATATCATTACAAGCATCACAGTTGTCATCTGACAGCGTAATCTTGATATGGCTAGATATTTCCTCAGTAGTCCACAATCCAAATTTGCCTTGCTCTGGCATAACAGTGACATCACTTTGAAGCTCAGGAGGTTTATTTAAATTCTCAATTACTGCAGAGTTGCTAGTTTCTGCGGAAGTGAAAAGGTTAGTTTTGCAGCTATCGAATGAAAGACCACCATCGAAGGACTGTAAGCATACATCTTTCCAAAAAGATCCATTAGCCGTCTCATTACCTCCATCAGCACAGTCGTCATATGGTTCATATGTTTGCACCTGAGACGGATCAGGACCTTCCACTGCTCGTATAACAATTTTGTCTCTGGGACCAATGTCTGCACAACTGTCACTACCATCAAAATGTCTGGACTCTTCTAAAAGTTGTCCCTCCACAGAGAAAAGGCAATTACATGCCTCTAGAATCTGATTCTCTTGGAAGTTATTACCATCTTCACAGGAGGACTGTATCACCTCATCTTGGGCAATAGTTTCACAATCATTTTGCTTATCAAGCGATGAGTTAGTAAGCATGGCGGGTGCATCAAAATTACAAGTGATCTTTTCTCCTGGCTCTAAAATGGTAGAATTACAATTTGCAGACAAATAATATGGATTGCCTTCAACATTTTTAAGGTCAATGATATCATCTATTAGGCCAAGGGGGGATATTGAATGGGAATCATCCATCTCTCTGATACCTAGATCGCCACTTCCTTGATAGTCATTGCTGACATCAACATCACAAGAAGTTATTGCTCCAGTTACCTGGTCTTCCTTGTTCCTTTCTAATCCTTTAGATGAAGTAGCTTCACAAAGGAGCTCAATGTCATGGTTGCACTGTGAATCAGTAGAAATTGAGGGCTCCTTCTCCACATGTAGGCACTCAGCCATCTCATGAACACAATTCTGCAGTGCAGGTGGAATTCCACATGGAGAACTGGAATTTGCCAATCCCCTTTGACCGGCAACACCTTTAGCATGTCGAAGATTGCTTTCAGCCAGCAACTCTTCAGAAGAGAAGATTTCTCCATGTAATAAGCAATCAGTTGAATGTGATTCATAATTATCCTGGAAAAATGTTTCTACTACAATGCATGGATCAGGAAGTGGTAGCTGTTGAACTGTTTTTTTAGTTACATCATTGACATGTGTGTGCTGGTTGTCAGCTTCTGAAGCATTCAGAATACCACTGCTGCCTTCAAGAGATAAATCAAATTCAAAAGAATCCTTTTGTGCATCTGCTACATGTGATTGCTCATTTAAATCATTAGCCCCAACAGAACCATCATTTCCTTGAATTCTGCCCCCATAACGAGATAAACCATCATTCCTTTCCAATTCACTAGCATTGCAATCTCTGACGTTTGGACAGATACCTTTATTCTGCACACTGTCGGAACAAAGAAATTCTTCTAAAGGTTCTCCCTCCTTGACCAAGGCACCATCATTATTAATATGTGGTCTCTCATTCTCATTGCTTGCCTGATCATCTTCAAAGGTGCAAGGTTTTGCATGTTCAGCTTGTTTGCTTGAATGTTCATGCCTGTTATGAATGCTAATCCGGTCACTGTTTAATATTGGAGAACCATGTATGTTACTACTATTCACATCACAAGAATGCAACTGCGGAAGGAGATCAAAATCTTTGGTCAACGAATTATTCTGTTCATTTCCTGAAAGTTGGTTGCCAGCATTATCAGCCTTCAAGGCACTTTTTACCTGCAGGCCATGGTAAGAGAAAAAATGGGGATCTTTAAATTCACTGCCAATGTGATACAGACTTCTGGGGATAACAAGGTCTTCTCCCTTACAATCTAATTTCACTTCTTCAGAGGACTCGCTTTGCAGGAGTAACTTGTCATCAGTACACTGAAATTCTACTTTCTCACTTTGCTGCTTAAGATCACTGTCAGTGGCGTGCAATTGTTGCTGATTATTAGTTAATTCATGATTGTAAGAATTACAAGGAACCCTCACTGCCATCCTTGGGATTTTACTTGTTCTAGAATCGGGTCTGATGTCTTCACATAAAGAACTAGAACTCGATGGAACAGACGGTTCTATGCTTGACATCCTTGCATTAGCAATTGCTGCTACATCATTAGCCACTACATGTACTTTCATAGATGGAGTGGAGATCTCAAAAGTAGAATTTAAGACACCAAGCTTCTGCAAATTAGGAATATTAGACTTTGGGTTATTGCGTTGTTGGGAGCTGCTTTGTATATTATGTGAAGCATTAATCTTTGACTGCAAAACAAGATCATGAATCAATCATAAAAAGGGGAGAACCTCCACTGATACTTCTAAAAATCCTAAATACATCAAAATTTACTGTTGACGTAAGTGAGATTAGCATACCTGAGTAAAAAATCCCAATGATGGTGAAGGCATCCGCAAGCCCGATGGTTTTACAGTTTGTTTTGCATATTGAGTGTTTCCACCAATATGGCAAACACTTTCAGGAAGAGAAGCAATTTTGTTGAAACCAGCTTCTTTATCTATAGATCCATGACCAGAAGCCACAACAGGATCTTTGTTGACCTTTAAGCCATTATCTACCTTGTTCTCCAATGGATTCTGTGATAGGGCTGATGAATGACTTGACAATCCAGAGCTTTTCTGTGCAGAAAAAAGAGAAATTGAAGATAAGAAGTGTTTCTTAGTTTCAAAAGGAAGGCAAAGGACCACAAAATTGCTAGTCATCATTTAGTTCCCAAAAAATTTCATAAACAATGACATTCAAAAGCTTTAGTCTCACCATATTTCTTTTAGGCTGTATAATGGAGGATTTTGTGATTTGAGATCTACTAGAAAGACTAGATTTTGCATCATTTTGAGTAGTTTTAGTACTTTTGTTGGAAACCGCCAATCCAATGCTTCTGTGGGCACTGACCGCTGTACAAGAAAAGAAACCAACCCAAAAAAAATATCAAATTTCATATTACACATGTGAAATATAAATCCAAAAGTTGTGCACGTATCAGACCATGGAAGTGCAACAGAGTGAAAAAGAAACAAAGATAATCATGTTACGGAAAGGTGCAAAACTATCAAATGTATAGGTTACTTTAACCCAAAAAAGTTAATTTAACATGACAAATACAAACCAAGGAGGAATTCCAGAAAACAATTATACGCCCTATTACCTGCTGGAGCACTCTGATTTCGCTTTGGTTTTTTTAAGTTTGGAGAACTCCTGGCAGTTGAAGACTCTGACTTTGGAGCAGGTATTTTAGAAACTTTTGGCTCCTTAACAGCCGTTTTTGTCGTGCTCACATTTGCAGGTCTTTTAGGAGTGAGGGAAAGTCAAGGTAAACCCTTCAATAAATCAGTATAGATAATGAAAAAGTAAAGATAATAAGCATTCAAAAAAATTAGCCACGATTTCTTAACAATTCACCAAAACCATAACTAGGAAGGATATGCAGAAGACATCACAGGCCTTGGACATCCGCTACGCTTAGAACCACTTCTATTAACGTCATGATCTGAAAGCACATTTTGTTTCACCTGACCAAATTCATAGTTAACATAATCAAAAATTGCTTTCAACTTACAAGGAAAGAAATTAGAGCTACTTTTATATGCATATACATTGGAGAATATCTAACCAACCATGAAACGAGAGGCTGAACCAGAACTCTTCTGCCTTAGGCTACTAATACCAATCTTTTTTTCCTCTTTCGCATTACTATTATTTAATGGCAACTCTTTAAACAAATTACTCTCAAGTGCCTGCAAATCAGATGAATCACCGGATAACAATTCTCCCGGCTCTTCCTCTATAGTCAACAATTTCTCACCACTCAACTTACTGAAATTCCCACTAATCAAAGATAATTCCGTTGAATTCAAAACACCTAACACAAAAGAAAAATTACATTAGAAGAATCAATTTCATTCTTTTAATTAACAATACCAAAATAAAATCAAAGTAAGAAAATGTGCAATACCTTCTTCAGTGAAGAAAGCGCGGTCCCAAGCTAAACTTTTTCTCAAATTATAACCTCCAACTTTCTTTTTCCTCTTCATATGATGCGGCTCCAAACTTAGCTTTGGAAGTTCAGATTTAGTCTCAGTATTGCTGATATTCTCTTTGTTAATATTGGAAGAAAAGGTAGGGCATCGCGCTTTCACATCTGCAAAATTAGGATATTCAAATTTAGATCGAAATCTACCAAAACAAAGAGTAACCAAAGCGCGCGCGCGCACACTCACACACACACACACACAAAAAAAAAAAAAAAGGAAGTGACCTGTGGGATTGGATATAGGGAAATGAAGAGGGGAGCAAGAGAAAAAGGAAGAGTCAAAGCTGGAAACGACATCGGTTTGGATTTGCTGGTGCTGTAAAAGCAAGGAATCATTGTCTTCCTCAGAGATCTCCAAGAGGTCGCCCTCCATTTGTCAATTTTTCTCACAAAGGAAGATCAGTTCCTGGGAAATTAATGAGGAAATGTAATGATTGGAGAAGATTTGACAGTTACAAGTTGCAAGTAGACTGAAGTTTTCAACTGATAAAGCATGAATTTGAAACTCAGGGTTTGGATTTTGGACCCTTTTTTTTTTTTTGAGTAAAATTTAAAAAGACGAGCGGGAAGGGGATGACAGATACCAAAACGAGGATGATATCAATGATCACGTGACTGGGCTTAATGCTGAATTACATAAATACCCATAAATGTCAACAACCCAGGCCGACTCAGCTCGCCCTTTTTACCGCTCTGTCTCCCAGCATGATCTATGTGGTGTTTAACGTTCAAATGTCAATATTTTTTTGGGTTTATTATGTTTTTAATTTGGTTTATGTTATACCCTGCCCAACTTAGACACCGCAACACGAGGAACAATTTGAGGTGCACCTACAAATGGCTGTTGGGATGGTTACCACCCGTAAACATCATACCACTTACAAGAAGGTAATTCGCCTTTAATCGCCTATTAACTCCCTTATTAAACCATCCGTTAAAGAAATGTCAGAGCAGGCCTACGTAGTAATGCACTTAACGAAAATAAACATATAACAGACTTGTCACCTGGCCGACCACACAAACGAATCACCATTCATATTGTCAGTGACATGGCTCTACAAGGCAGGGGCTTTCCCCCTATATATACCCTAACACATGATGTTGAAAGGGTTTTTTTTCTCACTTTCACTCCCTTAAGCAATATACCCCAACATTATAATTCTGTTACTCCTTCCTCCTCTTCCTCCTCATCCAATACTTTGCTTTTTCAACCGTCACAGGTGAACCAACCCCTTTAAAGGATAATTTTCAAATAATAAATTTAGACAATTAGAACTTTGATCATGTTAACTAGCCACAATATTTTAAATTATGGGCTTGAAATTGTTGGAATTGGGTTTTTGGGCTCACTTGGCTAATATTTTAAAGGACAATTTTAAAGGAATAAATTATGGAAATGATATATATTTAGACATATTTTAAGGTGTTTTTGAGTCAATTTTCAGCTCCAAAAGCCCAAGTATCATTACCTGGCCTTAATGGTATCACAACAAGTCCAACAGAAAGCCAATTGCTATAATGTCAATGACTTGTATCGTCACAACTTAGGACTTGTGCAGCAACAAGTGCCAAGATCCAAGTCACACACCTTCGACCATTCTTGAACCACTTTAATATAATAAAGTCTTTTATTTGCCTCAAACTCGGATTATGATTTTATAAAAATGATTTAAAGTTATAAATTATGATAAAAACCACTATTTTTATCAGCTCAAACAACCTCATTTTAAGCCAATGAACTTTGACTATTTGTTTTATGATTTCGTTGTGCCCCCAAAGTATTCAATGACCTAAAAGGGTTTCAAATCACATTTGATTCCTTCTTAAATGCTGAGAATGATTTTATAATTTTTTTATAAAAAGTCTTAAATGGTATTTTATTGAAAATAAAATTTTTTATTTAAGTTTTAAAATGCCCCGATAGCACCTCACATTTGTACCATACATCGAGACAGGTGAGAGGTGTTACACTTGTCACAATATAATTAGGAGGTGTATAATTTGGTTCTAATTGAATTAATTGACTGAATCAAATTAGTTCGATTAATCAGTCCACCACTGAATTTAATTAAATCGAGGATTTATTAAAGGTTTTTTGAAATTTCGGTTAACGAATAATTCAATTCAAAACCAGGTAATGAACATAATTAACTAATTAACGAAAATTATTAATAATAAAATATTGTAGGCCCAATATATTATGTAAGCCCCAAATATAAAAAAATTAAAGGATGAACTTTTTTTAGGATAACAGTTGGCTTGCATTAAATAATAATAAAGAAACAAAACAGCGGAAAAACCCTAAAAACTCAAAATAGTTTCACAATAAAAAGAAAAAACAATCACTCCTAAATATACTCCTAAACAGCAACCAGCCTTTAGACTATCAAACTTTCAATTAAAGCAGCATCCAACATTTCTAGGCCCCGGCATGATCGTCCATTTACCAAAGAATAGAGGTTCAGACCACCGGAGGCACCTCAACGCCTGACAAATGCCTTGCTAGAGCTTGATTTTTTGGGAACCAACTCGAATCTAAGGCACCTTCGCTTCCCTACCCACTATTAAACTACAAGAAAAGCTCAAATCTCACTCCTTTACACAGTCGTCCCTCCATCGCTAACATTTCGGTGTCAAAACCATCTAGATCTTTTTTGAAACTGCTTACATCCTCCCTTTTTTCGTGGCTACAGCAACTCACTCCTCCACTCTTAAATAGACACCCCCTACAATCGTCATCTACCACCACTTCTACCACTCTCAAAAGTCCATTTTGCATATAAGTAACTCCTTCTCCTTTTAATCTTTGTTCAACAATGACGTGTGCCCATTTATTTGCCTGCCTTGATACATGTTTAAACTGACATGCACCAAAAGCAGAAGTTGGAATTCTAATACTAGATATATAAACACTCATTTCAGAATTATCTTCATTATCTGATTGCAACTTTTTTGTAACACCCCTAACCTGTATCCGTTGCCAAAATAGAATTACAGAGCATTACTGAATAAACGTAACATAAAAACATTCATTTCCGAACATTACAATAAACATAGCATATTCTATTCATTCACATGCATATCGTCCCTTAATCAAGCCCTCGAGGCCTTAGAAACACTTTAGAAACAATTCGGGACTAAATTAAAACATTTGAAACATTAAGGAAAAAGTTGGAAAAATTAAACTGCAAAGGTCACACTGCTAAAACACACGCCCGTGTCTCAGGCCGTGTAATAATCGAAATATGGACACACAACCGTGTCCCAGCCTGTGTCCGTGCCCGTGTAACTTTCGAAGTTGGGTCACATGACCAAGCCACGCGCCCATGTGCAAGACCGTGCAACTGTTTGACTTGAATGCATTAAAAACCTACAAGGGACACACGGCCGTGTCGCATGGCCGTGTGTCTCACACGGCTGGGACACACACCGTGTCTTAGGCTGTGTAGATAAGAAATTGACCAAAATTAAGCCATTTCCGTCACCCGTTTCAAGCATGTACCTACAAGCAATTTGCACCCATGACCAGAGATCAAAACATACCAAAACATGCATAAAATGTCCAATTCACAAGACCAAATCCATTCAACCAATATGCCATACGAGGCACCTCAAATACAAACATACACATTGACCTAAACGGATACCTATACTTGACCATATTTCATCCATAGAATCTAATTCATTTCCATATCAAAACATAACATAACATAACTTGACCTATACCACTTCAACATAATCTTACCATTTGCCATACCATTTTTCTTATGCATCAAAATCACATAAGTGACACAAACCAACCATTTTCAAATGGTACTAAACAACCAACATATATACATACCAAAATCAACATTTAGAATTCAACCAAACATGAAACATAAGTCTCCCTATACATGCCATTATAACCTTGACCAATACATCAAAACTACTGATATTTATGTTGGATAGTGTGATAGATCTCCGACGACCTTCCAAACCGATCGAGCTTCCGATAATCTGAAAGGTAAAAGAAAGTAATTACGTAAGCAATGAATGCTTAGTAAGTTCGCATAAACTTTAAACATAACAATCCATTTCAATAATAAACTTTATAGGTTAAATATAAACTTATACCAATACCTCAAGATTTATTAACTACATAATCATCAACTCCCAAATGAGTAAGTCTATCAACATCACATATATTTTTCATTCATAACATAATAGGATTTTATAAGACATATTACACAATCATTAACATTTTCATAAGACTATGAACCACTTTACTTATATACTTATCTTTCCATTCCATTTATTTAGCATAAGCTTAAATAGCATTATTAATTCACAAATTGGTGTATTTATCCATGACATGAGTAAATTCATTCATAACATAAGTATACTTCTCACATGTAGGCAAGTCCTTTAACTCATCAATCTTTTATATGATCATATAACATTTCAATTATGAACTTGCCATTTCATTACCTTTTCTTACCCGTTTCTTTTACATAATACAAGACATAAGCATAAACATCATCATCGATACACAAATTAGTGCATTTATACATAACTCTTTTGGGATCAACCACATGATAAACCATTTCATTAGAAAATATATCTTTTGATTCATACAACCTTTTCATGGACATAAGCATATTTCTATTTGGACACTTACCATTTCAACATATAACATTACAATTAAGCATGATATAATTCAACCATGGCACAAGCCTGAGCATCATCAACAACACATGTTAGCATATTCAAACATAATCCACATGAATTTAACATAGGTAAGCCATTACACATGAATATAATTCATTTGAACTCATCATTTTCCTTAACATATCGTACTTTCAATGAAACTTACCATTTCAACCCTTTTCATAAATACATAACATAGTTTCTTTTAAACACTTACTATTCCTTTCCTTTTCATGCCCGTTGAACTGTGTAGAATACCATTGAATACGCGGGATAGCTCACACGAAGTGTGCTAAACATATAACTGTAACCTTTCCTTTCTCTTACATAATTGCTCACACGAGCTGTGAAATGGGCCTACTCATATGAGCTGTGAAGTATCCGCAACAAATGTAGGACCTCAGCCATCGGTATGACATTCAAGACCAGCACTCGAAACATGAAAACCCTAATGACATGTCATTTGTATCCTACAGATTCCTAAGGTTCAAACGAGGCTCGATAATCGTCGTGACATTGTTGGATTTACATCATTCAGTTACATAGCAATTAACATATCAACATATAAATCAATATATAGCATTAAAACGATATATAATCATATATATTGATTCATTTACATTAGAACAACACATTAAATATTCAATTTAATCAACATTTAAGTGATTTTAGTTTATACGAACTTACCTGGCTAAATTGCAGCAATGACTAAATACATGGGCTATTTGGTAATTTTCTCTTCTCCTCGATTTTCCACTCGTTCTCGATCTAAATTACTAATTTCATTCAATTCATTAATTTAGACAGTAAAAACAATTCATTTTATGCAATTTAGTCCCTTTTGACATTTTTATAAAATTACCCTCAACTTTTCATTCAATTTAGTCCCTATGTCCCAATCATGCAAATAAACCAATTTTATTGAAAATCCACACTAGCCGAATGTTGATAGCATCCAATACAACCCATATTTGTTGTTATTTAACATTAAATCCTTGTATTTTTACTATTTCAACAATTTAATCTTTAATCGATAAATTTATCAAAAATCACTTAACAAAACACTTATAAATAACAACTAATACTATAAGTTCATCATTTAACAACTAAAATCTCAAAGATTCATCAATGGCAAAATTCAAAATTTTTAACAGTTTCAAAAACGAAGGTACGAGCTAGTTGGACATAGTTGCAACGATCTCAAGAACATAAAAATTATTAAAAACGGACCTCAAAATCTCCCACATGCATCAAAGATTGTTTCGTCGAACCTTCCATGCTCCAAAAATGGGGTTTCTCTCATCCAAGAAGAAGAACATAACAAAATATGTTTTTACCTTTCTTTTATTTTATTTATTACTTATTATTTAATTTATTAATACTAAAATATATCATATAAACTAACAAAAAAAATCACCAACCACCCACTCATTTATAATATGGTATATTTACAATATTAATCCATGAATTTAATTTTTTCATAGCTATTAAAAACCTTTAGTTAGTAGAATTCAACTTTTACAGCTTTTTACGATTTAGTCTTTTTACTTAATTAACTATCTAAACATTAAAGTTTCGTTACAACCTTAATAATACTCTGTAAATATTTTTTGTTTATAGAAACGAGGTCCCGTTAACTCATTTTCTAAAACTACTTGACTATAGGGTCTTACCACTTGAACTTAATTGTTCTTCCATTTAATCAATAAATCAAATTTTATCATTACACTATATATTATTCGTAAATATTAAATGATAATATTACTGATAGTGAATCTCCTTCAATCACAAACCTCTCAATTCCTAGATCTAGCCCGAATTGAGTTGTTTGAGCAAATACAAGTGCCTCTACTGCGAAAGCTGTCGGTATGTATTTATTAAGGCATATTTTAAAATTCAAAAGCTGACCATTTGAGTCTTTAACCATAATCCCTGGACATAACTTCTTACTTTGTTTATGAAAAGTAGCATCAAAATTTATTTTCACTTTCGAAACCTCCGGTGGCCTCCACTGTTCGCCTACCATCCTTCGGACAAGTAACCTTCGATTTAATTCATCTAGCTCATTTACATATCCTAAGATAAATCGTACAATTTCATCTTCTGTCTATTGTTTCCCTTTATGCACATATTTATTTCTAGCTGCCCATATAGCACAAAGCGTACATGCAATCCTTCTATATTTATGAGTTAAGTTATTGCCATATAGATATATTATCCATTCTTTAAAATGTTCCTAATTATGCTCTTGTGGCCAATTTAAGTTTAATTTTTCCTAGATTTATTTTATAGAAGGACAATCCCTGAAAGCATGTTCAATATTTTCTACCCAATCTATGCATTTGAGACAATTCCTAGACCCCACCAGTCTCCTTTGAAATAGATTCAGTTGAGTAGGTAGATAGTTGTTTAGGAATCTCCAGTTCATAATCTTTATTTTTTAAGGTAGCTCAAGCATCCAAAGTCTTTTGTAAATAGAACTATATGTATTCTACTCATTGTTGAGAGTAGCAACATGATTTTCTTGTAACAATATCTTATATCCACTACGCACCGAAAATTCCCCAAAAGCTTCACCTCGTCACACTAATCTATCCATCTGTAGAACACATGAAAGAGGAATACACAAGATCTTCTCCGCGTCTTCCGTAATTCTTTGCAACAGTTTGAACTTTAATAAATTAAATTAGATACTTGAATTATAAACTGGTTATTCACTTGTGTTTGTTTCTTGAAATCCACAGATCCCGGAATCCAAGCATCCCTCCAAACTGAAATTTGACTTCTTGATCCCACTCGCCAACATAATCCTTTCTCAAGAAGACTCTCATCACCCACACACTCTTCCAGGTATATGAAAGTATATTACCCAACCGAGTGTTGGGAAATGTGCTCATATTGTAGTAAACATGTAATTGTTTTCTATTTATTTGAACGCTGAATAAATAAATAAAGTTAATTTCACATTTCACTAGTATATTTTTTGTATTTTCTATATTTTATATTTTTCATGCATAGTGAAATTGTGACAAGCAAATATTAGCTCATTGATTGTCTAAAGTTCAAATTGAAGATAAGTGACATTGTAAAGAATATTTACATTGCGAGAAAAAAAAACTTACTTCAGTAGATAATCTAAAAGAGTTCATAATCCCGTAAAAGAAACAACGTGAGAATTTGATTCAAATACTGAGAATGATTATTATGTCGTCTACCATTCCAATTGCGGAGATGACTAGTCTTGGCTATCGGAGCAGTTGACTCTACGAGTAGAGACATAGATGTATTTATTGGTAGAATGATACATTGGATTAGACCCAAGATGAATTAATTATGAATCCGTTTGTAAATTAATTTAGTTGTGACAATCATGGTGTGATTTACCTAAATCCTGAGTTAGTCACTAGCCATGCGTATGCAACTCATGTGTTTTGATATAAATGGAGTCTTATGCTCTAAAGATGATCGAGTCCATAGCCGGTATGTTGGGTACATGACTTATGTATGGCATGGCTTTACTAGCAACAGTGGAATTCATAGCTCAATTAAAGTTAATGATATCCTCTCATTGGCATTGTGTGTATTGATAAATATGAAACGTGGTTACAAGTTGCTTGTTCTCGAACGAGCAATTTATCACAGACATTTGTTAACAGTGATCATATTAATCATTAAGAAGACACAATGGTGACAATAAGATAAAATAGGATTGTATTGAGTGAACGAGTTTAACTCAAAGGAATCAAGGATATCATATGAGGGTAACACACACATGACGAGGTTATTGGAGGACAAAGTAGTTGGATTAATTGCTTTCGTAAATAGTATATAATAAGGAGTTTTCAATTATGGTACTTCTTGTGGACTGACTCTATGATTAAGTAATTGCGAATTATCAAAACGATACTTATGGGCATAATTGCAATCACTAGAGCCTAATAATATATATTTGATTGGTCCCTCCGCTAGCTCAACAAAAGCTCAATCGGACTACATTTGGATCAAAAAAAATTCTACGACTTTAGGAATAATTTAATTGAGTCTAGTTATTCGATGGTGTAATTAAATTAGGTGGTCCTAAGAATTGTTCAACTATAGAATTTGATTAAAGAATTTTCTTAAAAAATTAATTTGAAAAATCTAAGTGATTTTTGGAAAAATTAATTTTGATTAAGTAAAATTAAATTAATTAAAATTATTATGATATTTTTAGAAATTAATTTTCAAGTCAGACAATTGGCCCAATGGGTAATTGAACTTGAAAATTGGACCTGATATTGTAAATTGAGTTTAGGAGACCAAAACTGAGACCAAGATCCAAAAATTGGTTGAACCGGGTTCAGTATGTGAAACCGGCCCAAAAGTCCAACTAGTGGCTAGACCAGACCGGTCAGGTTGTCATTAACTCGGACCGAATCGATAGCAGTCGAACCGGCTCGGGGAGCCGTAAGGTTGTCGCACCTGCATCACCGAACACGGTGGTGCTAGTGGTTGCGACGGTGGAGTCCTAGTGGCCAGCGACGGTTGATCATCAGTGGTTGAGTAGTGAACGAGTTACACTCCTACTGGGACTCTACCAGAGAATTTGATTTCAGATTAACTATTCCAGAAATATTAATAGTTTAATAGTTTAATATTAAATTTAATTTAATATTTATATTAATAATATTTTATTAATTTAAAATTAAAGTGATTAAGTTTATTATAGTTGAACTCTCTAAACTCTCATTATATAAAGAGAGCCTTGGGTCATTATTTACATACACTTGAATTCAAGAGAAAGTTGTAGAGAGAAAATTCTCTAAAGAGATTATTCCAAAAAATTTCTAGAGATATTTTTTTGGTTTACAACTTGACCTAAAAGTTTAGAGAAATTTCAAAATTACCCTACTGGTAATTTTTGTGAAAAATTTTCTGATTCAAAACGAGCCCATACTCGGCAGACATGAACTTGAAGATAGCGGAGAAGATTACTCGGTCGAAGTGCTTATCCTAGACAAATCGAAAATGTAAAACTTTGATTAAGTGTTTATTACTTTAGATATCACAATTAAGATCTTGTTTTGAAAATTTTTTAGAACTCTGGTTTTTCCCTAAATTAATTTTTTCTCTGCGTTTTTTAAACTTGTTTTTCCAACACCAAGCATTTACAAAATCAAAATCAGGATAATACTTTTCTTTTAAGGTCGAGCCAATATAGAATTTGGATAACGAATTAGGTGTCATCCATGTTTAGCTAATAGTGTCACATTAAAATTTGATAAACACCTAAATCCCAATCCCCCATTTTCCTTCAATTCACTCAATTTCTTCCATACTCACCAATGAATATCACACTTTCCATAACATTTTTGCCACCATAATCTGCCTATAATGTTTTCCATTTCAAGGCAAAGTGAAGTTGGTAATAAGAAACATGCCATAGAAAGTAGGAATCGCCTATAATACTGATTTTATAAACATTTCCATTCCTCCTTTACGAGAGATGCTTTATGCTTCAACCATTTATTCTACTAGTTAGGCGATTTTTTAAAATCTGAGAAGCCTTTTTTTTGGTTCCTTCTCACCATATTGGGCAAACCTGAATATTTTTTAGACTCCTCGACATCCTGACATTAAGAACTGAAGACACTAATTCCCTTCGTTGTTCTGAAACACTAGAACTATAATGGCAAGAGATTTCTCAAAATTAATACACTATCCTGAGCAGATTTCATACTCCCCTAAAATATTTTTAAAGCATGTGCTCCCCTTTTTGTGGCATCCCCAAACAAGATATAATCATCAGCAAATAATAAGTGTGAAACAGTTGAGCCTCTTCGGCTTACCTTTGCCCTTTTTATGACACCTTCCCGAATAACTAGCCTCATAAGAGAAGAAAGTCTTTCACTGCAAATGAAAAACATATAATGGCTTAATGGGTCCCCTTGACGTAATCCTCGTTTAAGTTTAAATCTTTCCCCCATCTCCCCATTCAAACATACCGAATAAGAGACCGAGCTAATACAATGCATTATAAAGTTCACAAACGAACTAGCAAATCCCAACTTTAACATCATTTGTTCCAAAAAAACCACTCCACTTTATCATAAGCTTTACTCATATCAAGCTTAAGAGTTAAAATCTCTTTTTGACCTAGCCTTCTTTTCTTAAACGTATGCATGAGTTCATAAGCAAGAAGAACATTGTTAATGATCAGTCTTCCTAGGACAAAGGTACTCTAAGCTTCATCAATACAATTCTCTAATACTTTTTGAAGCTGGTTTGCCACTACATTCGAAATTATTTTATACAAGACCATACATAAACTGATCGGTTAAAATTTTTTAAGATCTATCGAATGAGCCACTTTAGGAATAAGAATAATATTTGCCATATTTAGATCCTCTAATGAACAACCTTGACTCAAAATATCTAAGCAGGACGTACCTACCTCTTGCCCTAGAATGTGCCAATAATTTCGAAAGAATAAAGCTGGAAAGCCATCAACCCCTGAAGTTTTTATTGGCCCCATCTCTTTTAAGGCCATAACTATCTTTTCTCTAGTGTAATCGGCAACCAAAGCTTGATTCATATCGTCAGAAATACACCTTTCAACACCGAAGAGGATATGATTAAGATTACCAACTCCCCTTGATGAAAAATATCTTCAAAATATATTTTTGCAATCTCAATTATCTCTTTTTGATTAGTACATAATTACCCATGCTCATTCTCCAACTCAACAATGCGATTCATCCTTGTCTGTTGGGATGTGAACTTGTGAAAGAAGGTCATATTCTTATCCCCCCAATTTTAGCCAATTCGCCCTTGCTCTCTACTCCCAAAACCTTTCCCCTTTTTCAATTTCTAGATTCATTTGTATCTTTACATATATTAATTCTGCCAAATTCTCATTATTTCTTTCTAACCCATCCAATTCTTCCAATTATGCAATTAGCTTTCTAGATAGATTAGCTTTTAGTTCTTAATTCCTCCTATCTATCTCTGCAAATCCCTTCCCACTACACTAAGGCGCTCAAGCACACTTTTCGTACTTTGCGTCCACTACCACTTCACTTCCTCTTCACATGAATCCTCCATAGACCACCATGCCTCAAATCTAAAACCTCTTTTCCCCATTCTTAACACATCTTGATAAGCTTGAATAAAAATTGGACAATGATTAGATAAAGAGTGTGATAAGTGTCGAATAAAATATTTCGAGAATAATAACAACCATTCAGTATTAGCAATATTTCTATCAAGCCATTCTCTAATGTTCATTTTGGGAAAATTCCCCATTTCCTATGTAAACCAACAAATTGAATAACCCAAATCCTTTATTCGATAATCTTGTAAAACAACTCGAAACTCCTTCGTTCGCTATTCCTCTCTTGACAATCCACCTTTCTTTTCAAATGAATACAAGATTTCATTAAAATCACCATAAATCATCCATGGGCCTCTTGTTCTCTCCATCACCTTCTTAATAATTCCACACTCCTACCCTAGCTTGAAACTCCAGAGCTTCATAAAACCCTGTCATACGCTACTTCAAACTCTCCTCTTTCTACCTGAATATCAACATTAATATGATTATTAGAATAGCTCATTAGACTCACTATCATATCCTTTTTCCATCCTAAATTCAACCCTCCTATAGATTCGTCTGCTGAAACATCCAAACCAAACTGAAAACCTCACCTTCTCCGAACTGTTTCTATTGACACATCATTTAATTTTGTCTCCATAAAGAAGACCATCTTGGGACTGTAAAACTTCAGCATATGCTGAAGGCATCTCATAGCCAATGGACTCCCCAATCCACGAACATTCTAACACAAGAGTTTCATTACGTCCAGTCAGCTTGCCTATTGGCAGCTGTCGATATCTTTTTGTTTCAAATTTCCTCCCACTTCTCAGACAACTCTGTAAAAGTTGTTCGAATAGAATTATCAGGAACTTGTTTATCTGGCCTGGGCCTTTTCTTACCATCTCCACTTTCTAATGGTCTCTCCTCACCATCATCCTCCATATCAGCCAACCCTGTCCTACTCGAGTGCCCCGTTACCTTTAGCCCGTCTTAATGTAATAATCCTTCTAAATTGAACCCTAGGATAAGATTAATTGAATTGAAATTATGCCTCCCTTCTAGTCCCATCATAACCATTATTCCATTGAGTTTGTGTTCTTGTTTTTTCACCCTTAACTTCACCACTGTTATTATCACCCAGCCATTCACTTGGTGTGGTGGTTGCCCTCCTCGGTTGTGCCCTCAAAGAAAAATCCCAACCAAACTCCATCTCCCCCATGCCATGATGGATCCTGATTTGGCAAAAATTGTCCTCATGACCTACATTTGCACAAAAAACAAATTTATGGGATGAACTTAAAGCTTAGTGGATTTATACAAATTATTATAATGGGCTTAAAACTTAATATATATATATATATATTAAACTAAGAAAAATAAACAAAAAATTAAAAAAGTAAAGTAAAAAACCCTAATCAATAAACTCAAGCTTTTTCTTTTCTTCCTATCATTAAACTCAAATCAAAGTTTGAAACTTATTCTTTTTTCCATGTTTCAAACTTATTTGAATAAAAAATATGTAAAAATTTTAGTTAATTTAGTTAATCGTCCAAATTAACCGAAACTATTTCGGTTGATTAATAGATTTTAACAAATTTGGTTCAATTAATAGTTAAGGGTTTTAAAATTTCAAATAATTTGTTTAATGGTAATTTAGTTAAGGTATTAACCGAACCAATTATTTGAACATCCATAAATATAATAACGCATTGAATTATTTTAAAATGCTTGTACACTTTGTTATAATATATAATAGATTATTCATTCCACAATTGCATTTAAAAATTAAATCTTTTAAAGTATTGAAACTAATATAAAAAAATAAAACTTATTTGATTGTTGCTTTATTAAGGTTAATTTAGTATGCAAGCAACAACCATGAAACACCTAAAACCTTCTAAGAAGTCTTATCATCATTTATAGATGCACCAATTATTTATTAGGACTAAATTTTTTATTACTTTTAATTTTTAAAAGTTTTTAATCTTCATTAAATTATTTTGTTTTCATATTTTTGAAAATTTAATAGATTTTTATAAAGTTAGCATTTTTTAGTGTTTTTAAAAAAATAATTTTGACTTAAATGCTAAAAACCTCATATAATAATTAAAATATCATTTAAGCTTCTAATTTAAAACCACACTCATCTACCAAATTTACCATGTCATCTATCATGTAGTCACTTAATAGACCATAGGGTTTTGACGTAAAAGTTAGTTTTAAGGGCGTAATCAGAGGTTCCTATGGGCCAGATCCGACCTAACCCGAAAATAGACCTAAAATTTTGCCCAAGCCCAGCTCGGCCTGGCCATATTAGATTTTTTATACAATTTTTTAAAAATATAATACATAAAAATAATAAAAATATTAAAATAAATATTCTTCAACAAATTGAAAATAAATTAAAAATATATATATATATATACTTAAATAACACTAAGATAGATGAGTGTCACTTAACAAGCAAAAACCTCTAAAATAGTAACAAAATTAACAATATAACAAGAGTTATACAATATTCAAATAATAACAACGAAATAGTAGAACATAATAGTGAAATAGTAGCAAAAAAATGAAAAAGCACACAAGAAAATAGCAATAAAATAGTAAAAAATAATAATTTTTTTTGCATATTTGGGTCGGGTTCGGGCCAAAAAAGCCTTACTTGAGTCCCGATCTGTTTTTTAAATGGGCCTTATTTTTCCCAAGTCCATTTTTTGGACCTATATTTTTACACAAACCCTCCTACTTTTCGGGCGGGCCTTCGGGTCGAGTTGGGTGATCCGACCCATGGACAGGTATAGGCATAATTGATTTCTAGTTTTCTATTAAAACTCTAATTGAATGTAATTTTTTTAAACTCTAATTGAGCATTTAAGCCATTTTCATTTAAATCATCAAATAACTAAATTTTAAAAAATAATCATTTATTAAGGGTGAGTTTAGATGGGTGATGCGTTTAACTGCGGTTAATGTAAAAAAACAACAATATCAATGAGATTAGATACGGAAACGATACTGTAGTGTAAGATAAAAAGTAAACTAAACGCACTGCAATCTACCGTCCATCCAAACTCACCCTAAAAATATTAATGAATTACTAAAGTAAATATTTATTATTTAATTATAGTATGTAATCTGCGAGGACAGAGTTTTTTGGATTTAAATTGTCAGAGAAATTATTGAGAATAAAAATTCAATTTCACCATATCAATCAAAAGAGACCAGACCCTGCATTTTCCCTCATATTATCCCCAAAATTGGAATAGAATAATTATATTTTATGCTCCTTTTCTTAGGATCAAATAAAAAGTTTTACTCCATTTCTATAATTAGTTACTATCCTTTAATTGGATTAAGTTACTAATATTAGCAGGCATTAGGTTGGTTTATAGTCTGCTCTTCTAGCATGATTTTATCGATGCAATCATGGAGAATGACTGAGGATGAAGTGTGGTAGATCAAGGGAGGAAAGGAGGTGCTGGCAGCGTCTTACGAGTATTTCAACTTTTAAAAATTAAAATTTGTTATTTATATATAAATCTTAATGATTAAATTTATTTAATTTTTTTAAAATTTGAATTAAAATGATAAAATTTATAAATATTAAGAGTTAAATTTGTTAAACTTTTCATATTTAGAATCAAATTGATAGACTGTATAAACATTAGAGAGCTAAGTTTATTATATGTCTAATAAAAAAGTTCATGTCAACACTTTCATTAATATTCAAACAAATGTTAACGTTCGATGACAAAAATATTTGATTTCGTATAGTTTAGTGACTAAAATAGAAATAAAAAATTTAAAAATTTAGTGACCAAAATAGAACGTGGACAATACTTTAATGACCATTTATGTACTTTACCTAAACTTAATTTAATAAAATTAAACTATGGAAATTAATTCCACAATTTGACATATTCTAAAATGCGAATATGATCTAGAAAAGTCAGGTTCGTGGTCTATTTTTCTAAAACTTTTATTATTGACCTGATTTTATATAATTAAATTTAAATATAAAATTTTAATCTATATTTATATATTAAAGGAAAGTCAAAACAGGTTGTTTCTAATTTTCAATTTTGATACTTTTAATATATAAAAAATGTTAAATTTTAATTTCAGTTATTTTAATATGTTTAAATTTGAGATTTAATTCTTATATTTTAATTTTGGAGAGGTTTCTATATTTTTATAACATTATTAATTAGTTCAAATAATTAATATCATTAATTTTTCAATCTATAAAGTTGAAAATAAAAGTTGGTTGAATGGGGGTATCTATTTGGAACTAAACTAGTTTTCTGTATTTTTATTTGTATAAATTTTGATAATTTGTATGACTAACCAGTCTAATTAGAAACTAATGACTTAATTAGGTGGACACCACTAATTTAAAATAAGAGATTAAACCAATTGATGAACAAACTAATGAAATCGATTTTATCCCTAATTATTTAATCATTTATTTAACTGAATCCGAGAATCAATCACACCAAAAACCGATAGAAATGCCGCTCAACCCTGAAAAGCTGCGGAGATACCTAGCACCAAATCCCTAAAATCATTTTCTTTGAAGAGAAAAGAACAACTTTTTTTGTGCCAGGAAAAGTAACTTCTGTACAAGCTGACTCATCAATGGCTACCGCCACTTCCATCGTACGGTCTCCAGCGGCCCTACTCCCTGCCAAAGTCACTGTCTCCGATCACAAACCAACCCCAACCGTTCAATTCTCCCGATTCCCTTCAAAACGTAGTTGTTTCACTGCTCTTTTGTCTTCCCTCCACGACAACAACAACGACGACGACAACAACAACAACAACGTCATCTCGCATCCCAGTATGAAAATCCCCTTCTTTGCTTTCTTTTTCTTAAATAAAATAAAATTTGAAATTTTACGTGGGCTATTTTTTCATTTTCTTCAGAGCCTCTTTCTTCATCCCAGCTCTTCAATTCCGTATCTAATGGCTCTCGCCTTCGCGTTGCATATCAGGTAGTATCTAAAAACAACAATTTATCTGTTTTTTTTTCAAAATTAATTATTTTAACGTAGGGAATTTGGTTAATGTTATATTTTAATTCTAAACCAATAAAATTTTACTATAATTCAGCGAAATTGATTGCTTGATTGTTTAATTTGTGTTGAATTATTAAAGGGAGTTCGTGGTGCCTACAGTGAAGCTGCTGCCGAGAAGGCCTATCCCAATTGTGAAGCTGTTCCTTGTGACCAATTTGATTCTGCTTTTCAAGTTATTACTTCAACTTTCTCTCTCTTTCTGACTTTTAATTTCGTTTTCATGTTGAAAATGAGGTATGATTTTGAACTGTATGTATTAGTCTTCATTGGACTGATTTTACTTGTGATTTCTTTATTTAGGCTGTTGAAAAGTGGTTAGTGGATAGAGCAGTATTACCGATTGAGAATTCTTTAGGTGGTAGTATACATAGGAATTATGACCTCTTGCTTCGCCATAGCTTGCATATTGTTGGGGAAGTTAAGCTTGCTGTTCAACATTGCTTACTAGCCAATCATGGTGTTCAACTTGAGGATTTAAGTAGGGTTCTTAGTCATCCTCAGGTATGCTGTGAGATTGATCATGCTTGTTGACTGAGTTTCTCTTGTTCTTTGTAATGATCTTTTCCCTGGACATCATTGTGTTTCAGGCTTTAGCTCAGTGCGAGAACACGTTAACGAAGATAGGCTTGAGTAGAGAAGCAGTTGATGATACTGCCCTTGCAGCAAAGGTGAGTATTGATTTGGAGTGTAGAAACTGATCTGTCATGAAAGGTTATGTTGAATGTGCAAAGTGAAGTACATGATGTGCTTTGATTGTCTAAGTATGTGAGATAGATCTTATTTCCCTGCTCTTCATCTTTGTCCTTTTATATTTTGGCATGCCAATGCTTATGGCACGTAGGTTGCCTGCCACTTTATCTAGTTTGGTTCAGATGGCTTCCTCAGTGATCCAAACTTGATCAAATACATTCTATTCTCTTTTGAGGACGTAACTAAATGGAATTTGGATTACACGATTGCTTCTGGAAATAATTGCCTCTATTGCATGAGTAGTTTCTAATTTTGACTATTTTAATGGATGTTTATCTGTAGCATGTGGCTCTCCACAAACTAAAAGATACTGGAGCTGTTGCAAGTTCTTCGGCTGCAAAGATATATGGATTGAACATCCTTGCTCAAGATATTCAGGTTTACAATTCAAAGCGTTTTGTTGCTGTATATTTGTCAGAAATTTGAATTTTGGTATGCTTCCCTTTGTGGCAGGATGATTGTGATAATGTTACTCGATTTCTAATTCTGGCCAGGGAACCAATTATTCCTGGCATCCAGAATCCATTCAAGGTTAGTCTTCAATGAAACCAAACAATTTGCAGTCAAAGCACTTGGTCAAAATATTTCATTAGCATGTTTTATTTATGAGTTATTCATTTCATTAAGTTTTTCTGATGTATACAATTCTTTTTTTCAGACGAGTATAGTTTTTTCGTTAGAGGAGGGTCCTGGTGTGCTTTTCAAGGCACTTGCTGTTTTTGCTCTTCGGCAGATCAACCTGACAAAGGTATTTATTTATGGATTTTTCAAGTCACCTCGAAAAGCTGTACTTTTTTTTTTCTAGATTGTATTAACATCATTTTTTTTTGTTTCCTCCAACAGATTGAAAGTCGCCCATTGAGGAACCAGCCTTTGCGAGCAGCTGATGATAACAATGGTTCAAAGTAATTTTAGTAAAATATCAGTCTTATTTCTTTTTGCACTTAAATGGAGTAAAATTGGTTTGATAAAATTGAAAAATTATATGCACCACTATTTACTTCTTATATCATCAGTTGGTTTGCATAAACAGATTTCATCCTGATTGTGTCGATGTCTTCTAATAGATACTTTGATTACCTCTTCTATGTGGATTTTGAAGCATCGATGGCTGAAGAGAGAGCACAGAATGCACTAAGACATCTAAAGGTCAATTGCTTGGTCTCTTTGATGGCTTTTCAAGAGAATTTAGACATTAGGTATCTAACTATATGTTTCCTTGGCAGGAGTTTGCTACTTTCTTGCGAGTTCTGGGGAGTTATCCAGTGGATACTACCATGATGTGAACAAGTTATTGATCATGTTAAATATTCAATATTTGAACAAATGTTGAAGGTTAGATCGATGACAGGCTTTAATCTCTTTGAGATGATTTGGTGGTGGAATGATGCTGATTATTATCATTTTGTAGGACTTTGTATATATATCTTGAGCCTAAAGCTTAGTACATGTTATTTTGTTGTTTTTGTTATTATCAGATAAGCTTAGAGCTTGCTTGAATTTGAAGATATTTTAACTCACAGTTGTTTGATAATCTTAGGCCTAGCCTTCACTTTGAGATGACATTTACTTTTTTCAAACTCTTCCTAAGATCTTTTATATCTTATACATAACTGTGGAGAGCAAGTTAAGGGAAATGGTTAAACATTGTTCTGGAGATTGTGGCATGACTAATACTGTATCAATTATACTTTGAGACTAATTCCAGGTAGGGATGATTATTTCTGTCCTCTTTGAACCACCATGTTCCCAGTGGAAACTAAGAGCAAACACCCAAATTGTTTACCCTACTGACAGACTCTGATTTACTTCCTCCCAATCTGATTGTATCTTCCCACACCTTTCAATTACTTGACAAACACGGTAGCTGTTTGTAGCCGCTAGCCAGTTAATCTTTTCATGTTTCTATGAGAAAACTTTTCTGAATAATATGGATTGTTAAATGGTGTGAAATAGACTTCTGGTGAAGCAGGTGCTGTACTTACACTTCATGGATTGATAATGGTGCTGATGCAGAACTGAAATTGTAGTGTCACTGTGTTACATGGATCAAAATTTTTCCTTGCACAGGACCCAGGTCGCGTTTTTGAGATAGAGATAAGGCATTGGTTTGGCTTTGAAACTGCAGCTGTCGATAGCCAAGCCATTGCACTACAGAGGAATGTTGGCAATGTATCACTTTGGCTCTAAGGTATTCTTTAATTAAAGCTAAAGCAGTTGATATCTTACAACATGAGCGATCTTTCTATTCGTTTCTTTTAAAATTCAGGAGAAATGAGATTTCCTTTTTTTGTGTGTCTAATTGGATATATCTACTTTCTTATTATTTATTACAATTTGATAAATATGAAAAAAGAAAAGAAAAAGAGGCAAGGAAGAAGAATATATGAGTAGAGAAGTGCATGCATGAGAAAGAAGTTAGTTAAGTCTACCCTCTCTTTCTCAGGACAAATTGATTTTGTTGATGTCAAGTCTAAATAGCAATCTAGACCCCACCACTGAATCCCTATTACGGTATTTCGAGGAATGCATTGATTTGGTGAACCACCGTAGCACATGGAATAGAGGCAGAATGGTGGTCGAACCAACCAAACACACTGTGTTGGTGGGGTTGACTGATGGATGGTGAAGACGGCTAACAATTAGATCCCAACAACACAACATGGCTTATCTTATTTTGTTGGTTCTTCCAAGTACAAACTCCACCCGCTACCATTATAGACTGCTCGATGATATGTGGGGACTTATCATTCTCCCTTTAATCCTAAATTTATTTAAAAATCCATAATGATTTATTTAGTCTTCCATTTAATGATTCACCCCTTTTAGCCTTTAAACTTGTGTTGTTTGTAAAATTAACGGTTTGTTAGCTTTGTTGATATGACATATACGTGGATGGTCACGTAGATGACATGTTAACATTTAATTAATTTTTTAAAATTTTTAAAAAAATATCTTTTTATAAAATAAAAAAATATTAAAAATATTTCTTTAATTTTTAAAAATTCAGTTAATTACTAATGTGGCATGCACATGACAATCCATGTGTATGCTATGTTAGTAAAGTTAATAAATATTAAAATTTTCATTATTTTGATAAAAAAAAAATGTAAGCTCAAATACTAAAAGGGATAAAAAATTAGATAAAGGATTAAAATAAGTTTTTATTATAAAATTGAAGAGTGTAATGGTTCACAGTGCAAGTTTGTTGCTTGTTGTCGACCCCAAACTTATGCAAATCAAAATAGTAGATGAACATAACAATCGAGGAGACATGTGGCGGGTCTAAATCTAATCCCAGGGGATATGAGCTTAACAATATGAATATAGTGCGTTAGGGAATTGAAATGTAATAAAATCAGATTCTTTCATAGTTTTATACAAAGAAAATTCAGAGGCGTGACAACATATCTCTTGACACTTTTGGACCAAACGGAAAGCACACAATTTTAGAAAAAGAACAGAAAACTGATGTTTGGGCATAAAAAGAGAATCTTTGGGATGGGAATGGAGGGATTCTTTTCGCACCCAATGTCTGGCACAGTTTTCTATTCCACCTTTCTTAATTACACACACTGTTTACTCATTCAATCTCTAATTTTATATTATATACATTCAAATAAAAACATTCCTCATTCTCATAATTATATTAAATTGAGAAGATATGCAGAGAGGACCCAAAGGATATCAGAAGTGGGGAGAAATCAATCATTGTTTGTTTATTATTTGCCAGTTTTCTGACAGATGATGACAAGTTAGAATTTTGGCTGGTCACATCGGTTTCCGCACCCAATCCAATTTGGACAAAAACATAATAATTTTAAACATAGAAAAAGGGTTAATATAGGCTACCTACGGTTTTGCTCATTTCATCGACCTTTGTTTGATTGACTGATCATCATTTATCAGTGGATCCCAACCTTCTCTTTTAATCCAATCGAAACCATAATCTGAAAATACATTTTATACATTAGCCAATAAACCTAAATTTTAAATTTATAAATGGATATATAATTCAACAACTTAAAGATTGGTATTTTACAAAATTTATATAAATTATAAACTCGAAATTGTTCTTAATACTTACAAAAATTACAATACTTGTTATATGTTATATTATTTTCAAATTTATTAACCATATTGGGGTGTTTAAAATTATAATAGTTAAATCCGCAAGTGCGATATTGAAAATGTTAAATTATCTAGTTGGTCATCTAATTTTAGTGCGTTTTCATTTGCTTACTCAAAATAAAATTTTACAATCTGGTTACCCAACTTTCAAGGTACTTCATTTTAGTTACCTAAGTGTTAAATTTTTAATGGTGGTTAACTTTAAATGCCACGTCATGTTTATACTTTCATTTTAATTATCAAAAAATATTTTTAAAGCTTTGATTGGGTAAAATAAAATAATGATTAAAGTGAAAAGGGAATAGAAACTAAAATAATATACAAAATTGCCAAATTTTACTTGTTTATTCCATTCTCGAAATTCTAAATTTCTTTTTTTTTAATATTGAAAATTTAAATTTCAAAACATCAAAAGAATTGAATAAATTGTTTAAATTGTTTAACATCAAGACTGAAAGTTTCATGAAAGTCAATACCTGCTTTTTGGAGGTAACCTTTTACTACTAACTTTCATTTGTAACGTGCCGCAAACCCATCAACATTGTGTTTGAGTTTAGAAACCCACTTGCAACCAACTACTTTCCTATTGATAGGTAAAGGGACTAGCTCCCATGTTTGATTCTTGAGAAGAGCATCATATTCTCGCTGAGTTGCCTTTGTCAATTCAACATTGTATAAAGCCTCTTCAATTGTTAGTGGTTCATGATCACACACCTTAGTTGAGAACAGTTTGGGTTTGAAAATACTAGCCTTATATTGAGTTTGCATAGGATGAGTGTTGGAGCAGGCAAGTACAACTGGATCCATTGGTACTAAAGCAAGAGCTAAGACCATAGGTAAACTTCTAGGAGTATCAGAGGCAGAATGATCCAAAGGAACACTAGAAGAATGTGTGGATGACTTAGGTGAGGAAACCCTTGGAAACCCCTCAGTAGAACCAAGGTTCTGAGCAGCTGAGGTTGAGACACCAGCTAAAAGTCAAACAAGTGAGTAGTTGAGTTAGGGTTGTGAGTAACCAAAATTGGAACGTAAGACCTTTAATGCCTAAGTGAAAGGGTGTTTGTGTTGCACTAGACCCCTGACTTGGAAGTAGAAGCAAAAAGATAATAACCTTAATCAAATGCCACATGTTTGGACACAAATATCCTGCCATTTGCATCTAGGAACTTGTAGCCTTTATGAGCATGACTGTAACCAAGAAAAGTGCAGAATTGAGTCTTGTATTGAAGCTTGTGCTTATTATAGGTTCTGAGGTATGGATAATAACAACCACCAAAAGCCTTAAGAAGCATTTAGTTTGGTGAGGCGTGATACAACCTCTTATGAGGGGACTGCCCTTGGAGAACAAGTGCAGGAGGTCTGTTAATCAGGTAGACAACATGTAGAAAGACATGGCTCCAAATGGACGTTGGCAAGGATGCTTGTGTAAGTAAAGTGAGGCCAGTTTCAACCAAGTGTTTGTTTTTCCTTTTTACAATGGCATTCTATTCTTAGGTGTGGGGGCTGGTCAGCCTGTGTTGAATACCAAGCCAAAAAAGTACTTGAGTTAATGGTCTAAACTCTCCACCCCAATTACTCTAGAACATATTAATTCTACACCCAAATTGAACCTCAATAAACTTGTGAAATTGAAAAATTTGTCAACAACCTCAATTTTAGATTTGAGTAGATATATCCAAGTACACCTATTGTAGGCATTTAAAAAAGTAACATAATAGAAAAACCTTCTGAAGAAAGGGGAACAAGTCCCAATAAGTCTGACATAATGAGTTCAAAAGGTGAGGAATACACAGTCTTAGAGTCAAGAAAAAGAAGCTTATGGGACTTACTTAACTATCAAGCTGAATAAACAAATGGAAATTGAGACTCTTTTTAGAAATATTACAGGTTTTAAGCACTTGATGAAGTGTTTTATTACAAGGTTGACCAAGTCTTTTATGCAACAAGTCTAAAACAGAATGTGAAGCAACAGTGGTTCCAAATTCAACAGTGTGAGCAATAGGAGTAGGAACTGTAGAGACTTCATGTTGTGGTGATGTGTGAAGCCGATACAGTCCTTTATGCATGTGACCCACCAGTAAAACCATCCCTATTTTGATATCCTTCATAAAGCAATGAAAGATATGAAATTCAAAACACATTTGATTTTCTTTTGTAAACTAAGCTATTAATATCAAGTTCTTGCGTACAGTTGGAACATGAAGAACATTTTTAAGGTGTAAAAGTCTTTTACTAGTGACAATAGAGGAAGATCCTACATGAATGACAACGACAAGAGCGTCATTACCCATAAAAAAAGTTTACTCTTACCTATGTATTCAGTAGCAAGAGTTAGAGTAGACACATCATTAGTGATGTTATTTGTGGCTCCTTATTTGAATCCCATATTTGATCTGTGTTGGTGTTTGAAGTTACTAAAAAATGACACCTTAGTTGACCAAAGCCTGCTTAGGGACTAAGAGTTCTACTACAACATTGTTGTATCCTACAACTTGGTGAAGAGTGTGTTGATTGTCTTGAATTAGTGAGCTGATGACAATTCACAATTTGTTGAACCTTCATCAGAAACACCTGCAAAGGCCTTATTAAATTAATAATAACATTTTTGCACAACATGACCAATTTTACCACATAACTAACACTAGGGTCGATTGTGTGAAAACCTTACCCTATGACCTCTGTTATGATGAGATCCTGTACCCTACTAGAAACCACCTCTAGACTGTCTATGCCCTTGATTATAACTCCTATTATAGCCATTGGATCTAGAGTTCTTAGACTGATTTTCACATTCACTATTTTATTGTCTAGCTAGATTGGCTTGCATAGGCACACTTGACACAAATTCTAGTTGCCTAGTTTCATAGTCAAGAAGCATATCAATAATAAGGTTAAGAGAAACACAAGTGGTTGATTCTACCTCTAACAAGCTCATATTCAACTTAGAGCCCAACTAGGATAATACTAATTTACTATTGCTAAAAAATCAAGCTACCTGCAGCAGTCAATGCGTTACACATTCCTTTAATCTTGGCCAGATATTTTTTAACAAATAGTTGACCCTTCTTTTGAGAATACAATGCGTGCCTTAAACTTGAAATCTTGATAGTAGACCTTGCACCAAATCTTCTTTTTATAGTTGCCCAGACATCAAAATTAGTACGAGCACTTGTAAGATACACCAAGAATCCATCACATACGGTTGTCAACAACCAAGAAGCTAACAGTTTGTCCTGCTGATTATGCAGAACATACTTAGTGTAACAGCCCAATTTAAGCTAAATCAGAACAGTGATTTCAGAACCTCAAATCTGAAGTCGTAAAATTATTTTAATATTATTTTTGATATTTACAGCATGTTATTTGATATGTGTGAAAATTTCGTGATTTGATTTTACCGATTGGTTAGTTAATTTGATAAAAGGACTAAATCGCGTAAAATGCAAAAATGACATACTAATTGTTTAATTATTTATTTTCTATGATTTATTAAACCAAAGGTCCTTATGATGATATTAGACCATTGGTTGTGTAAGTGGACATTTATGGACAACCATTATAAGATTTGCATGTTATATCATTAAGGGTAATTAAGTAATTTGGTATTTAAGTTAATAAAATTAAAACAAAACAAATGAAATTCATTTTGTTCATCTTAGTTGACTGAATTTGAAGAAGGAAAAGCCATTAAAATACCTTGAACATTCGTCCATTTGCATGATTCATTAGTAAGTTTGTTTTTGCCCGGTTTTTGATGATTTTTACGTTTTTGAGATCGTTGCTTCGTGAAATGCCATTGATAAATTTTTGATGATTTTGTGAAATGCCATTCATTAGCCCGTGTCTTAATTTTCAAAATTTTTGATGATTTTGTGAAATGCCATTGATAAATATTCAAGATTTTTGTTGTTTGATGATGGAAAATAAATATTTGTTGATAGATTATCATATTTTGTTAAGTGATTTTTGACAAAAATGTCAAATAGGGATTTATTTGTGAAAATGTGAAAATGTGCGGTTAAATGTGTGAATAAATGATAAATATGGGCTGATATGTGCACTAGGAAAATTCGGCTAGCTTAGGAAGGTATTAAATTGCATGAATTTTGTGTATTTGTGAAATAGGGACTAAATTGTAAAAATGTGAAACTTTGGGGGAAAAAGTGTAAATGTGCCCAAATGTGTGTTTTTGGATTAAATTGAATAAAGTATTGAATGAATAAGCTGAATTTGATATTATCTAGATCCAGAAAAATGGAATTCGGACCTAGATCGAGGTAAAACAAAAGCTATTGACTAAACGACTCGATTCGCCTTTTTAGCATCCCAGGTAAGTTTGTACGTGATAAACATAGTTACAATTATTATTATTATTTTGCTTTGATATTGCATAAATTGTGTACATGAGAATACGGTCATGTTCATCGATAAATCAACTATGTTTAGCACTTAGTATGTGATTCGAGATAGCTTCGACTATTTATGGCACTTAGTGTGCGATTGGGAATAGCTTCGGCTATATATGACACTTAGTGTGCGAAACTGAGATAGCTTCGGCTATGTAAGGCACTTAATGTGCGGGATTATAATAGTTATGGCTATGCGATGACAATTAATGTGCGAAATATTGAGTATTCGATAGTGTTACGAGAATGTATGAGTTCGTTATGAATTTGTACAAGTATATACATGTAAGTATGAAGTTCAAAAAAAAAAGGTTAAGACTTTTCTTATAAGTATATGAATAAGTTTATGGAAGGTTTGATATTATCATGAATTATACATTAATTTGTTCAAATTAATGATTTGTGTTTCATGAATTGTTGAGTATATTTAGTATGAACTTACTAAGTTTTGTAGCTTACCTTGTTTGTTTTTCCTGTGTTTTATAGGTTTTGAAAGCTAGCTTGAGTTCGGAGATCATCCAGGAACATTGTCATACTATCGATCGCTATTTCGGTACCTTATAAGTTTGTACTTTCGACTTATGGCATGTATAGGCTAGTTTCGATATGGTATATTTTGATTAGTGTATATATATATATAGCCATGCGAAAATGGCTCAATAATACTGTTAATGTTTGGGAATATTATGCCATGAATTGAGCTCATTTTGGAAGTATGTTATATAGTATATAATTGTGTGATAATAAGGATGTCTAAATATGTTTACCGATTTTGCTTCTTAATGTTCGAATATGGATATTAAGTCATGCTCGAATGTGTTTAAATGCTTAATTATAATTGTCTTAATGGTGACTGATTGATGCTACCCAATTGTGCTACAAATGTGTTTTAAAGACATTTAAATGTGGCTGTTTTTACATGATAAATGCTGTCCAATTTGATGTATAAAATGCTGTCCAGTTTGGTGTATAAATGCTGTCCAATTTGATGTATAAAAGCTATCCAAAACAGGGTAGATTACCTATGTTTGTATTATGTTGCATAGTTAGTAAATTGTAATGAAAAAAATGTATACAAATAGATGTTTTGATATATGCTCGGTATATGATATGTAATGATAAATGTTTGAAAATGTTTTAAGTATTTGAATGATATAAAATTTTGATTAGGTAAATGGTAATGAAAGGGTTGAAATTTGAAACATGATTTGAAAATGTAATTTAATTAGTAAAGCATGATTGATATTTGGTGTGGTTTGTTAATGACCTATGTTTTGACGAATTAATTGTTTCGATCATTAGGTGAGATAAATTAAGGTTTAAATATTTATATATATACACATGACGCATATTATATACAACTATGGTATTTGGTTCATTTTGTTAAGTATGAGATTTCTATGTTTAGTAATGCTTCGTAACCTTAATCCGGCATCAGATACGAGTTAGGGGTGTTACACTCAGGATTCTTAACTAGTTTCCCATCTTTCTCAACTAATAATTGAGAAGGGACATTGACAATTCCTAAAACAAAACCTTGCACACCATACCCTTTAGAAACCAACATGATTTGATGATTCCATAAAAGAAAGTTATTCACCAAGTTTAACAGTGTCATGCTTAGGAGATTATTGAATTTTCTTACCAACAATAGAAGCCACTGAACCAGACTTTGAACAAGGTGAATTCACTTGCTCACCACCACCATCACCATTCAAGGAATGATTCTGACTGGCTTCAAGTACCCCTAGTGCTATGATGATCTACAGAACAAACCTTGAACAAACTTCCAACTTCAACAAGAAAACTTTGGCTCTAGTACCATGTCAAGATTGCTCACAATTAACCAGAAGTGAAACAACACATAACAAGAAGGAAGCTGTAAACTAATGAAAACATGATCTGCATCTTATTGAATGACTTCCATAATCCATAAGGACATAATCTTTTGCATTTATACAAGATCAGTTAGTAAAGTAGCTGACTAGCTGGTCCAACTAATTCAATTATTGAATAACAAAAACACCAATTGATTGCTAACTTCTTAACAGACTTAACTATCAACTACCTAACTACCACAACAACTGGCACAATTGACTTATTCCTTAACAACGCTTGAGTGACTAAAATGAAAGTACCTTAAAAATTGGGTGATCAAATTATAAAAATCTTATTTTGGGTGACTAAAATGAAAGTGCCTGAAAAATTAAATGACCAACTAAGTAATTTACCCTATAAAAAATAATGATGTAGTTATATATAGGTGTTGATGAGTTATGGACCAAATTTAAGACCAAAACTCATTATGTTTTCTAATTTTGTCGTTACTTGAACTTATGAAAAAAGATTCCTTGGGTGATCTCTAACGAAACAAAAGAAAAAAACAGGACCACAACGAGGGAAGATTAGGTTAGGTTAGGGCTTGTATTATATTTTTATATAAAGAATACTGGAAATTATGCATATAATAAGAAGAAGACAGGAAGATCCTGCTGTCATTGTCACCACTGGTAAGTACTGTGTTTTTCCCTGAACTTGTCCCTGCCCATCATTACAATTCCACATCATCAGAACCTTCAACTAACATCAACATTAACATATATCGAAATCACTATCACTATCAATTCCAACATCTGGACCCCCACCACTTCTACAGCACCCATCCCCCTTCATTCAACTTTTGCTTTCATCTCGACTCTATTACAGTTTGTATGAGCTTTTTTTTTTTGAAAATTTTTGATGTTTATTGACTTAGATTTAGATGTCTTAATTAAGGAAAGTTGGGAAGGAGTAATCAGTTTGAATTTGTGTTTTTAATCTCAAAAGAGAATATGCCTGTAAGCTTATATATTAAATATAAAGAGAAAACTTATTAGGTTCATTCACAATTAAATTATCATATACTAGAAAATAGCACTGGGTGGTTGATAAATCATACAAAGTTTTAAATAAATTTATAAATTTAATTTTTTTAATATTCTAGTTTCTTATGTAACAAGTTTTGTATGTAAATTTACTTGCTGGACTATTTTATTTCATTTAATCAATATATGCAATCATTGTTAAGAATATTCGATTCATTGTTTTTATTTATTTAACAACATATTCATTTCGTGTATGTAATTATTGTTAAAAATAATTAAAATATATTCAATACTCTAATAATAAAAGAATTTCAAACTTTATTTAAAGTAATTGTACAACGTTCATAATTTATTATTTTTGTTTCCTTGAGTAGTAAAAGAACTTATATTAAAAAATAATTTGGTCAAAAGTTAAAATTTAAAGTATATATATTATATTAACATCTCATATCGATTTGAAATATACATGTGAATAATGAATTTATTAAAAAATCATTTTAATTATTTTATACTTAATTACATTCATTTTGGTATCACCACAGAATGATATATAAATATTTAAAATAAAATTTAAATAACAAAATTTATTTTTAAAGATATTTTATTATATATATAAATATATATTTAAAGCTTTTACCGACACTTATCATCCCTTACTATTCCTTCGATAAGTTGTTAATTGAATTACAAATTCTTAAAAAAAAAATCATTGAACAAAATTGAGATTTAAATGAGAACTTGTATTTGTAAAGACGAATTGATAGGAGGATCTCGTTAGAAAATAATAATGTTATGAAAGCAAATTTTAGTTATATTTTAATGGAATAACAATCGTTAAAGCGATCGATTGATATGAGTATTGCCGTTAATGTAATAGAATATGGGTTCGAGTATGTTGATGTCTGCTATTCTTCTATTTATAAGTTGAAGAGGGATTATAAATCATTTTAAATATTATGTCAAAATCACATTCATTAAAGTAATGGAAGTTATATAAGTATTTAAAAAAAGAAAAGAAAAATAAAAGAGAGGGAGACTGTTGCTTTATGTGATGATGATAGATGTTTGCGAAACACGAGGTTAATGGCAAGTGGTTTCATGTGTTTTGTGTGGTAAGAAAGGACAAAGAACAGCCCTTGGTGATGCTGCTTATATTATTGCATCCAGATGGTCCCACTTTCACACCCAGTCCCCACACATAAAGCTTTGCTTACCTCTTTCTTTTTCTATCCCTAGCTTAGCCATGGATAATTTAGAAATTTAAAAAAAGAGAGAAAATTCCGTTAGGGTAATGACAGCTTTCTCAGTGCAAGTCATCATTATATTATCTCTATCACTTACATAAAAAGAAATCTAGAATGCATCCAAATTATGGTTAGTTTGTTAATTGATTGGTGATTGTGTAGATATGGGTCAAAGATTTTTATAATTAATGCCTTCTCTCTAATAGGAAAGTTGATAAATATCAATTCAACCCGAATCTACATAAAATTAAAATAATTAATAAAGCTATGGGGGGGAGGGCCTCTGGTTTATATATATTAAGGTCAGTGGGAGGGGACGCTATTCTTCTTCTTTCACTTTCCTTTGAGTTGTTTAGACCTAAAACAAAAACTCTCTTCTTCACTACCATCTCTCTCTATCGGAGAATTCGCCTGTTGAATTTTGCTTTCCTTTTTGTTGCATGTATGGATCCTTCCAGAGGACTACACCAGGTATATACTGATATTTGATAACCAAAACATGTCTCTATTATTTTATATTGACATACGTATGTATATGTTTGATGAAGTCACAAATTTACTTTTGTTTCTGTTGATTTTCTCGTCTGAATATTCAAAGGGGTTTGTAATACTTCTGAACAAAGCCTAATGGATGATCTCTTGTGGAGGCTTTTGTCTATGAATATGTGTTCTTTTATCAATTAAGTAATTTTTTTCCAGATCTGATATCGGCTTCTCATTAATTCATGCTTACGTTAGTCAATTTCTGTAATTTGAATTGAAATCCTCTTAACTTTCTCTTCATCTCATACCAAATTTCTGTAATTTTTCTTCCAGGTTGGGCTAAAATTCAATTGTTTTGTTTTTGTAATGCAGGAGATGGGGAACCCTTTCTCGGAAAACATGATGGTTAACTCAAAAGGACAGCAGCAGCAGGAAAGAAAAGCAAGGCCTCAACCAGAAGAAGCGCTTAAGTGCCCAAGATGTGAATCCACCAACACCAAGTTCTGCTATTACAACAACTACAGCCTTTCTCAGCCAAGGTATTTCTGCAAGTCATGCAGGAGGTATTGGACCAAAGGCGGCAATCTCAGGAATGTTCCCGTGGGCGGCGGCTGTAGGAAGAACAAGAGATCATCTTCAAAGAGGACCCAAGATCACGCTTTCACACCCAGTACCAACCCACTCATCACTCCCCACCACCACCCTATCCCACCTTTGACTTATGACATGGACACCAATGACCTCACCTTGGCCTTTGCTACCGTCCAAAAACAATCTACTAGTGGGCAGCAGTTAGGGTTTGATGATCATGATGGCGACCTTTCTATTTTTGGAAACCCTAGCTTTAATGGTAATGCACTCACAAGCAGCTTTCTCGGGAACCACGGCAATCTTCAGAGTTATTGCTATGACAACATTGGGATGGGGGGTGCAGCCACGGGTCTCAATGGGGAAACCATGCTGCCTTACAATAATCAAGAAATGATTGATTCAACAATGGCAATGGGACAAGACAGTGAGAACAGAGTGTTATGGGGTTTGCCTTGGCAACTCATTGCAGCAGATAATAACATGGTGGGCTTGGGTGATCTTGATTTAGTAAGAGATAACTGGAATGGACTCCTTAATACCCCCCTAATGTAAAAAAAAAAAAAAAACATGACAATGATGCTGTTTGTTTTTTTTTCTTCCCCTTATTGTCTGCAATCTGCAAGAAGTAAACAAAGGCATAGACTTTACTCATAGTATTTCAGTGTTTTTCTTTTTAAAAGGTGACAGTTCAAATTTGATTGTTAACCAAATCAACGCAATTGCAGAAGAAATTAAATATAATTTCCATTTTGGATTTCATACTTTGGTTTCTTTGGTACTTGCAGGTAGATTCTTGTAACACTACATATTATTAAATGCACATTACCACTTGGCATATTATATAAATAATTCAAAGAGTTTGAATTTGGGGGATGAAGATGGAAGCATCAAAGCACTAATCTCGGGGTGGATATTATGTTCATTCCGAATCTAAATTAAGATATGGGCGTGAGAGAAATGTCAGAATTCACATTTCTTTAGGGTGTGCATTGACATTAAGGGTGGGAATATTGTGGCACTATACAATACTAATTTTCTATTTGGAACACTTGAATCATAAAAGGAGAAACATGTAAGAAAATCTTTGACTCACTATCCCAATGAATGAATACATCACTTATGGGGAGTTTAATACCAAAACAACATATTTAAAATCCTCCCTCCTTTCAACTAGGGTTACTATTGGTAATATTTAAATGTTTTTAATTCAGATCAACAAAATATTTGGTGTATTGTTATATTAAAGGATTGATAAATATTGTATAAAAATATAATAAAATATTTTAAAAATAAATATTTGAAAAAAATTAATTAAATTCTTGTGTAAGAGAGTCCACAAAGCCTCTCTTTCCTTGAAGAAAATATGCTCCTTGAAATCTTAATTAATTAACAAATTTAGGCTTTTCATTTAAATCTATCCTAAATAATTAGGGAGCTTAATTTGCGGTCTGCCGCTTTGATTAGAATTGTTCAAAACAAAACAAAAATCCATTTCGAGCAGCAGCTTTTGACAATATGCTAATATGTTTTATTGTCTGACCAACCACCACTTTTTCTTTTATCACACCAACTTTCATCTTACATTCACACACCTACAAATTTCGACAGTACAAAATAAATTAATAGCTATCTCAAGTTATATTTTAGTCACTTATATTTGAAATATTATGTTTTAGTCATTTATGTTATCATGTTGTAACATTTTAGTCATTGAGTCGTTAATTGCCGTTAACAGTGTAACGGTAAGCTGACGTGGTATGTTAAATTATAATTTTAAATAAAAATTTTAGGTTAAATTATACAATTGATCCTTATATTTTTTTTGTTTTGAGCAATTTATTTTTTCTTTTATGTTTTTAACTTTCTGTTTTTTTCTTTTATTTTCATTCTCTTCTACTTCTCCTCTATTTTCCTCCCTTTTCCATATCTTTAACATAGTTTTTCTATGTTTTCTATTTGTTAAAATAGTCCCTATACTTTTATTTTGGTATTGGGTATTTCACATGCGCCTGCTTAATCTTCCTTTTGGTTAGTTTTAATATGATTTCGAGTTAGGGTAACAATTTTATATTGATCTTCAATGAAATTCGAATAAAGATTTTTTAATCTTTTTTTTGCTTATTATAAACAATTGTGAGTTGTGGTTTATGATATTTTACAGGTATTGCTAAAGCTATACAAAGGATCTAAACATGGATTATTGTGGTGATTTTATAGAATTGCTTGGACCTAATATTTCAATGAAGATTCTCATGAATCTGGTTAACCATTCTGATCTCATTAGGGTTAGCTTGGTTTCTAGTTCTTGGCATCTATTTGGTAAGCAAATCAATGTCTTTGGTAGGATTTAGCTTGGTGTTCTATTATATATCAAAGAAGAATCGATATTGATTAATTCAATAGGATCGATTTTATTCATCTTACAGTGACAAGAAACGGTCTCTGGGTTTACACACAGAGTATGGAATCAAAGATATTTGGCTTTAACAAATAAAGAAATAAAAAGAAAAAATTAAATTGTTCAAAAAAAGTATAGGGACTAGTTTTATAACAAATGGAAAACATAGAAAAACTACGTTAAAAGAAATAGAGAAGAGAGGAAAATAGAGGGAGAAGCAGAAGAGAATAAAAAAAAAAGAAAGTTAAAAGAACATAAAAGAACATAATTAAATTGCTCAAAATGGAAAAATATAAGGACCAATTGTATAATTTAACCTAAAATTTTCGTTTGAAATGATGATTTAACGTGCCACATCAGCTCATCGTTACACTGTTAACAACAATTAATGGCTCAGTGACTAAAATGTTGCAACACGATAAGGTAAGTAACTAAAACGTAACCTTTCAAACATAAGTTACTAAAATGTAACTTGAGGAAAATAAAGTGACTATTTTGATAATTTACCCTAAATTAATTTGAAACTAGGCCTCTCAGGGTTCTTTTTCCAACAAAATATAATTAAGATGTTTGGTTGAAACAAAGGTTTAAGGTCATCCTTCTACAAATAAATAAAATGTAAAAACACCTATGATATTTAAATTTTGTGTTGCATTTCATTTTGGTTTAAATTATAATAAAATGATTGAAATTAAATTATTAGTTTTTTTTTGGAGGGCTGAAAATAAAACTTGTCTAATGATAAATATCAAAATTGTATATGAACTTTGGTCTAATGTGTAATTTGATACATAAATTTTAATTTGGTATAATTATACACATGAATCTTTGATTGTAAGTCACACACACACACACACACATATATATATATATATATATATATATGAAAATTTGATTTTGATTTCAATTATATACATTTAAAGAAATAAATATATCAATTTATTTTTATATTGAAAAATATAATTACTTTTATAGGCAACATATTAGAGTAAAATAATATTTTATCAATAATTGTATTAGTAATTTGTGAAAATTGAATTAAATTAGCATTTAATATATAAAATTGCACAAAAATCAAAGTTTATATATAACATTACATATTAGATCAAAGTTCATGAGTAATTTTGAACTTTATCTGGTTAAAAAGGTTGAATTAAATTAATAAATTTAAGAGGGGCTAAATAGAATAGTATACCTATTTAGGCATCCTTGTTGTTGTTGGGTGGTGAGTTTTACATAGGTATTGTAACAACCTATTTTTCAGTGGTGTCGGAAACAATGGTTTCGGGGCCACTAAATCCGACAAGTAAGTTTGTAAATACTATATTTAATATTTACGAGTTAATTGTGTTTTTAAAAAGATTTTTGATATTAGTGACTTTTGTTTTATAAGCGATTTATTAAGTTCAAGTGGTATGACCTTAAGGTCAAGTGGTTTTAGAAATTGAGGAATCGGGACCTTATTTTTTATAAATCGAGCCGTAAATATTTTTTATAAATATATATAGAGTGTAATTAAGGCGGTATTAAAGTTTTGTTGGAAATTTTATCTTTTCGATAGTTAATTAAGTAAAAAGGACTAAGTCGCGTAAAGTGCAAAAGTTGTGTTCTATAAGCTAAAGGTATTAAATAGCTATAGAACTTTAATGTAGAAGTCCTTATATGGTAAATATACCATTAAAGGTGATAGTGGATGTGCATGGCTTGGCATTAGTGTAATTTTTAAAGTTAGGTAAGGGTAAAATGATAATTTGATTATTAAATTAAATAAAATAAAAACCAAAATGTTAGATCATCATTTTGGTGTCTTCTTCCCGCATGAAAAGAAGAAAGAAGCCATAGATATGGAAGCTTGGTTCAGCCATGTTTTATTTCTTGCATGTAAGCCCTTAAGCTATTAGTTTCTTACAATTTTTATGTTTTTTAGATCGTTGCAACTAGGTCCAACTAGTCCATACCTTCAATTTTGAAGCTGTTAAAGATTTTGAATGTTTCCATTGATGAATCTTGTGATTTTTGATGTTAGATGATGAATTTGGAATGTTTATTTATATTTAAAAGTATTTTGTTAAGTGATTTTGATGAATTTTTTGATTAAGGACTAATTTGTTAAATTAATAAAAGTACAAGGATTTAATGTGAAATTGTTGCATAAATGGGTTTTTTTGGATACCATGAACATTCGGCTAAGCTCAATTCTGGGTAAAAATAGTTAATTTGCATGTTTTGGGCACAAAGACTAAATTGAATAAAAGTAAAACTTTAAGGGTAATTTTGTAAAAATGTAAAAAATACCAAATTGTATGAAATGAATTTTTTTATTGTATAAATTAATATATTGAATGAAATTATTAATTTAGATCAAGATAGGGTAGAAAATAAAGGAAAATTAAAAATTACCAAAATGCCCCTAAACTTTGGTATTTATGCAATTTAGCCAGGTAAGTTCGTATGAACCATACTATGTATATTGTTGATTAAATTGAATTTTATTATATGAATTTTATTGAAAATGAAACAATATATGTAACAGCCCGATTTTGGGCCTAGTCGGAACAATAGTTTCGGGATCACAAATCCGACAAGGAAAATTTTATTTTTCTTATATTTTTATGGTCTACGATTTCACGGAATGATTTTTTGAAAATTTCGTTCAAAAATTTCGACGTTTGGGCACTCAATTTAGTCAAAACGACTAAATTGTAAAAAGTGCAAAAGTTGAGTTCTACATGTTAGAGGTGTTCAATTGTTATGAAACTTTAAATTGGAGGTCCTTATATGGTAATTAGACCATTGGTTAAGTTGGTAGACAAAAATGGGCATGAGGTAAGTGAAATAGGAAAATTTTAAGTTAGGGGCAATTTGGTAATCTAGTAATTAAAATGAATTAAAAGGGAAAAAGATAGCAAATTGTACTCATCTTCTTCATTTGGACGAAATCAGCAAGGGGGGAAGCCATTGTTAGGGTTTTCAAGCTTCCAAGCTCCATAGTAAGTGATTCTAAGCCCCGTTTTTAATGTTCTTTACGTTTTTAGAGTCCCGGTAACTTGATTTTGCTTATTCTAGCAATAATTTAATCTAGGGTTTATATTTGGAAAAATACCCATATGTGAAATGTGTTTATTTTGATGTTTTATGGTAGAATATGAAGCTAGAAATTATGTTAAGCAACTTTTGCTAAGCGATTTTGAGTAAAAACGAGTAAAGCGACATAATCGATAAAAATACTAAATGTTCATAAGTAAGTGTTAGAGTGGGAATTTGATGTTTCCATAGAAGGGAAAAATGTTCAGCATGTCATAATACATAAGAATAAGGGATGAAGTTTAATTTACGAGCTTTGGGGCAAAAGTGTAAATATGCAAAAGTTTAGGGGTAAATTTGTAATTTTGCCAAAGTTTTAGTCAAGCACTGTTTTGATAAATGTGAGTACTAAATAAGTCAAATGTGTTATTATAGATCAAGAAAGAAGTAGAATCGACATTGACCGGAGAAAAGAAAAGATTAAAGACTAAATTGCTAAATTTTTATATTGTTGCATCAAAGTAAGTTATGTGTAAATAATAGTAATATACTTTTATAAATTGTGAATTTTATTTGATATGTGAATCAATATTGAATGTGGACGGAAAATTTGTTCATGAATTATTCAAGTGATAAAGTGTTAAAAATAAAGTGTTAAGTGTAAATTCCCGATTGAACTTAGGAATAGAAGTGGATACAAGTGACATGTCACTAGAGATCAGTGTTACAGTGTTACAGTGAGTCCCGGGTGTTGGGTGATCTAGCATGTGTTGCGACACACGACGACTTGTGTGAGCAGCAAGTGGACATTTCGGTGTTATTGATCGATGGTAGCTTCACTACATTTCAATGGTAACCGGCTACATTTCGATGGTAACCGACTACATATCAGTGGTAGCTTCGGCTACATATCAGTGTGGCACTTATGTGCTAATTCTCTACGTATCCGTGTATATTCCGAGTGTTCAACGGAAAATTGACTAAGTGAAAATACATGAGATCATGTAACGATTAAGTGTAATTGAATAATGAATATATGTGTGGAATTGAATTGAATATTGACTTGAAAATGGAAAAGTGAATTTTGAATTGAATAGTGATTAAAAGTGAAAAAGTGAAATTATGAAAAAGTAGAATTAGCAACAAAACAGTTTTGGATAGTAACAATAGTGTGACTTTGAAAAATCACCAAAAATGGTGGAAATTGAATTAGAGAGTGAATAAGATATGAAATGAAATATTAAGGAGTCTATTTTTACATAAAAAGAAACAAAGAAAGCAAAAGAGTTATACATTTTGAGATATTTGAATTTTAGTGAGGCAAGGTCGGATTGATTTCGGAATCCCCTATTCTGAATTTGGAAAATAATTAAAAAATGTAAAAAAATGATTATGAGTTATAATTTATATTCTTAGAATCCTTAATGAGTCTATTTTCAAAGGGAACAAACGTAAATATCATCTGAGTTCTGTACAATGAGATAATTCATTTTTAGTGAAGAGAGGTCAGAGATGTTGAGTAGTGAAAAATGGGTGACTTTAAAGAATAAACTGTACTAATTGGCCAAGTAAAAAATTCTGAAAATGTTATGGTAAAAAGACATGTGAGTATAGTTTCAAGGAAAATTAACGGATCTTAATTTGGAGCTCTGTAGCTTCAGATAAAAATGATTTAGTGACTCTGACTCAAATAGACAACTTTGAATTTAAATATAAGTGAATAGAGAAATTATGTATAATGCTATTTAAGCATGTTTTATACATAAAGGATGTGGAATGGAGAGGAGGAGGAGGACAATAAAATGTATGAAAGAATTGTGTATAATGGTCATATGCCCAATTATAATCGGTAAATGTTAAATTGAATGGTAAATACGTATTGGTACTGAAGGAACTATTGCAGTATTGAAAAGTAATTGATCAAATGTTTAAGAAATTTAGTCATGACATATATATATATATATATATATGATGAGTTGCATTGATTAATTCGGTCTATGTGATGGAAATGTCAAGAACATTTGTCTTTGATATGTGATGATCATGGTTTAAGCTCATATGGGAAAATAAAGTTTCATAGTATGAGAGTGTGGTATTGAAATATATATATTGGATTGAGAAATTGATTTGAATTGTGAACATGAAAGATTGTGAATTGAATAAAATAGAAATGGAGCTTTGAATTATATGAGTAAGTATCGGGTCTCGTAGGCCCTATTTGTTATGAATATAATATTTTGAGGATATGTTGTAAAGAATTATAAAAGCATGTTAAAAATTTGAAGAGTTTAAATTTGAATGAAATTTTGTAACTCGGTTTAATACATTTACATGTGTAAGTGTTCTAGTAATGCCTCATACCCTATTTCGGAATTGAATACGGGTAAGGGGTGTTACAATATATATGTTATTATACCATTTAGCTTGTAATAAAATGAGGAAAATTCAACGACGCACGAAGAATATTGAGCCCCATTTGAACCTTAGGAATTCGTAGGATACAAATGACATGTCATTAGGGTTACCGATTTAAGCTCTTATGAGCTTACCGATACTCAGCTCGTATGAGCTTATCGTTATTCAGCTCGAAGGAACTGACCGTTATTCAGCTCGGAGGAGCTTACCGTTTATAGCTCGTATGAGCGTACATGTATAAGAATTGACAGATTACAGTTCAGTATACCTCGTGTGTACTACCCACGTATCTAGTGATATTCTAAGTGGTTTAACGGGCACAATTCTGTTACGAGACGATATGAGTTCGATACGAACTAATACAGGTATATACATGAAATACATAGAAATGACGGTACATAATATATTGATATATTGTAATGGATGATATATGTATATGAGGAAACGGTAAGATAATTATATGTATCATGACATGCACATATATGAATATCTTTAATATGTTGATACATGGTAATTATGTAAGTTGAGACGAGTAATGAACTCAAGTGTGACATGTTGAGAAAACAAGGTTATCAATGTTGAATTGATATGAAGTATGTTCAAGTATGCTAACATGTGTTTTTGTTTGAAGCTTAGGCAAGTGCCAAGCTGTTGGTTGAATGATGTTATGTTTACTTATAAGTCGTATTGAAATGGTAAGTGCTCAAATGAAAATATACTTGTACTCCTGAATAAGTGGTAAGGTTTAAATTATGCAAATTCTTATGAAATGGTTTATCATGTGATTAACTCTAAAAGAGCTATGTTTAAATGCACTAGCTTGTGGCTATGGTTGATGATATGCTTGTGTCTTGTGCACTATGCATATGAAATGGAATGATAAGTTAAATTGATGATGTTATTTAAGCTAAAGAAAATAAATGTAATGGAAAGTAATGGCATGCAAATGAAAGGAAGAAAATTGAAAAAGATTTAAAATTTTTATAAAATCCTACTTTTTTAGGGATGATAGGTATAAGTGATGTTGTGGAATTATTCAATTTGTGAGTTGTTGAATTTGGTTTCATGAATCGTGTGGTATCAATATATAATTATTCTTGATATGTATAAATTTCATATTTGAAATGGATAGATATGATTAAAGTTTATACGATCTTACTAAGCATTCATTACTTACGTAGTTATTTTTCTTTACTTTTCAAACTATCGGAAGCTTGATTGGGTTGGAAGCTCGTCGGAGATTTATCACACTATCCAGTGATTATACCGGTAGATTTTGATATCTTGGTGAAGGTTATAATGGCATGTATAGGTATTTTGGCTAATGTTAGCCTATGTGTTTTGGTTGTGGAAAAGGCCATTTGGTTAAGTTGCATTTTGGCCTTGTGTTGGTAAAATGATATATATTATAAAGTGTATATAAGTAGTCTTGTAATGGTTGATATATGACTTGTTATGGTTGAATGACGGTAGATAGAAAAGTAGTTGAATGTGCATATTAGATATGACATATAACTTGTTATGAATTGGTGTTTTGCCATAATAAGCATATATATATTTTGATACTAATAATTATGTGGTATATTTGGTACCAAATGGTATGTTTTGGTAAGTGATTTACATGTTGAGCAATGATGCAAACTTAGTTAGAAGTTAATCAATTTTTTTTTGGCCAAATTGAATACATGGTTATAAATGTTTTAATGTTGTCATTTAAGGTGCCTTTTGGCATATTGGTTGGATGTTAGTGTAGCATATGTGTTTGGCTTGATTATGCATGATTTTGGTGCCTTTTGAGGGCTTAGGTATATGTGCAAAAGAGATTATATGTACATGTTGAAAAAGGTGAGAAAAATGGCTTGTAAAATAGTCTATTTTCGTCCACACGAGCAGAGACACGGGCGTGTGTCTCAGCTGTGTGTGACACACGACCAGGTAACACGACAGTGTGTCCCCTGTAGTTTTTAAAGGGTTGCAAGTCAGGGTTTACACGGCTTAGCACAAGGCCTGGCACACAGGCGTGTGAGGTTATTTCGAAGGGTACACGGATTGGCACACGGACGTGTGGTTTGGCCATGTGATCCAAGTCAGTGAATTACACGGGCTGGGATACGGCCGTGTGTCTCTATTTCGAATGCCTACACGGCCTAAGACATGGGCGTGTCTCTTGGCCGTGTGAGTCAAGCGGCCTGGCCACACGACCGTGTGACCCCTGCAGTTTGTAAATTCTTATCTTTTCCCTGAAATTTCTATATGTTTATAATTTAGTCCTGATTTGTTTTTAATGTGTTTTTTAGGGCCTTGAGGGCTCTTATAAGGGACAATATGTATGCTATTGACAGGTTTTGTTGTGATTGATGATATGAATTAAATGTTTTAAAATTTTTTATAGTTTTGAAATGTAAACTCTGGTAATACTTCGTAACCCTATTTCGACGACGGATACGGGTTAGGGGTGTTACAGGTATTGAGCATACTGACTTAGGACCTGAACCTAAAAGATTTATTGGGTATACATCATCATAATGCGAAGCAAGTTTAAATTTTGGGCAAAGTACAACTATGGCCACTCTACAATAGGGTCTATCTAATTTTGGTCACTCTAAATTTTTTTTCTCAATTTAATCACTCTAAATAAGATGATTGTGTGAATTAAACACTGTCGTTAAAATTCCCATTTTCTTTTAATGGATTGCTGATGTGGCACATAAACCCATTGAATGACTGACATGTGGCATTCTTTTTGTTGACTTTTAACTAAAGTTTAAGGACCCCTTTATAAAGTTTAGATGGAAAAAATTTTGGACTAATTATAAGGAGGTCCCTAAAATTTAATTAAAAGTCAACAAAAATGCCACGTGTCAGTCACTCAATGTGCAACGTCAACAATCCATTAAAAGAAAATGAAAAATTTAATGGAAGTAACTAATGTGCACAATTATCTTATTTAGAGTGACTAAAATGAGAAATTTTTTTCGGAATGATCAAAATAGGACAAACCCTATTTTAGAGTGACCATGGTGTGTAGTTTACCCTTAAGTCTTTTACCATCAAACATGTCATTGATTCGAAAAATGAAATATAGGTAAGAAGCACCATAGGTAAAAGTACCATAGAAAACTTTATACTATGGACTAGTTTACCGATGTTGAAAGGTGCACTGAAAAAAAGTTTTTAAAAAGTGTTATTGAAAAGTTTGATAGTGTTTACCATTACTGTCAAGAAATGCTTTTGAAAATATAAAATGTCAATTTTAGGCATGGCTTTGTAAAGTGAAAGGTTTAATCGAGGGATAAAAAATGATTTTATTGAAAAATACTTTTTCAAAAAACAAAAGGTAAAAATTTTGGCTTGAGTTAAAATCTTAGTTTAAAAGCTGTTTGTTTATCAAATTTTTTGTTTGAAATCAAGATTTGAGTTAAAAAAATACTTTTCAATCTCAATGGTAAACAAAGCTTATATCTCAAATTGTATTTTGGTATGCCTACTTAAAAATGAGCAAACAAATCCTTGTTAGTTATTCACTATTATATGCTTATTTGTTGATTTGGATTAAATGATGTGTAAAAATTATTAAAAATTACACACGTCATCTATTCATTGGATTAGGTAAAGATTTGACAAGAAATTATTTCATAGACCATTTTATCACATCATCCATGATGCCTAACTAATAATATAAATACATCTCAATTTTTTACTATTTCCTATTATTTCTATTAAAATTACCCCAAAAGAAGAAACATCTCTTTCTAAAATAATCAAGAATTATTAACACAATAAGCTATGATCGAATCTCTTACTAAAATGATCCTTAATTATTAACACAATTAGCCATGATTCGACAGGCAATTACGGGATTTTCTAAGAAAGATTATTAAGGGATAAATGAGTTCTTAATCTCGTATAAATTATGAAGGAGCAACCCAAATTGGGAAAACCATGTTTGGAATACTAAGTTGGGTTTACAATACCTACATATGCTAAGTATTTTTAGGGCTTGTCGTCGGTGGGCTGAATGTCGGGTAGTGAGAAGTTCCAATCTTGAAATGGTCAACTTCCTTCCAATATTGGGTTTACAATGTCCATTGCCAGTGGGGTTAATGTCGGGATAAGGATCACAAGTTTGAGTGGTAGGGTAGGTGATGAAAAGATTTGTAATGACAATTAGCTAAAAATCAAACCCTAATTTTGTTTTGTTAATTTTGATAAAAAAACAAAGGGAAAATAGTGATTTGGATTTTTAAGTTATATGTGACGTGGAAAAAAGAATGACATGTATTTTATAATTAATTAGAGATCATGGATGATATGGTAAGTAGGAGAAATTATTAAATTTGAAGTTGTATCATGACTCTGTGTTGGTTGGTTCATGGATCCGATAGATTTGTGATCATACTTACTTTCACTAAATCGAGTGAAAGTCTTTATCTTGACTACTGTGTGTGCTGATAATACGCTCCAATTGTGGAGTGTGCCTCTAATTTTGGACAAAATAGGATTGACATCGGAACAAGAAAGAGCTGATGTCTCGAAGACGCGATGAAGGGTGTCTCAATGAGGCATCACAACGTGGCGATGTGTTCCCTACTCAACCGAATTTTTTTTATCCCAGTTAAATTCTGCTATTTTTTTCCAATTAAACTCTGATTAGTTTAAGAATATTTTACTCATATTAGGATTTTAATATTAGCCTATTTAAAGGATCTTTGTAACCTTATTTAAAGTGTTGACAGAATATCTCTTATGTGAAATTTGATGAAAAGTTTTGGGGAGATTTTTTTAGAGAACTTTGTATTCGAGTTTTGAATTTTGCTCATTTAGGTTATTTTCTCCATCTTGTACTCTTCATTTATTTTCTCTCTCATTAAATGAAGCTTTTTTTACCTGTAATTTTTATTCTCTCAGAGGAATTTTTCACGTAAAAAATTTGTGTACTTGATTTTTTCTACTTTTCTTACTCATTGTTTATACGGGTCGATCCTCGACACTAATGATTATGAAATTTTCTATCCTTACTTTATATTCGAGTTACAAAAGGATTGGAAAAATTAGTCATAGAGGATCTCTGGTATATCAATTATTTTTTCAAAAATGAAGTTTTCATATTCCTTATAATGTAGGAGTGAAGCTCATTGTGAAATCTTCCCAACAACTTTAGTTTCAATGATCTTCATTTTCGTTAATCAAAACAATAATTTTGATCAAGCTTCTTTTTCTATTTTTCCTTTAAATTATTTCGAAAATGATTTAGTCCATAAAAGGCGATTAGTATCGATGGAGCTAAAAAATATTTACATGTTTTAATTTTATTGATTTGGCTTATATCTTATGTGGTGAAAAGTGTTTATCTAATAATTTCTCGACAAGAAAGGTTTATGAAATAATATTTCACGATGCATCGAATAAATTTTAAAATTTAAAATAAATTAAATTAAACTAGAGAAGGTATTTGGTAAGCTATAAAAGTAACATATTTTTAATCTCATTCTTAATGCGTTTTTGGATGATTTATTATGTAAATTATTGAATTTGATGCTCCTAATCCTCTAAATTCATGTTTCTATACTTAGGTGAGCATAAGGGAGTAAAAGGAGCGAAAAACGAGCCAAAATCGAAAAATAGAGCTGTTTCTAGGATCTACACGGCCTGGGCATGCATTTTCACACGGGCTGGCCAGATGCCCATGTGCCAGTTTGTGTTGATATCGCACCCTGCTTCTCAAATACGCGGAAAAACCCAATTTTTAGGCTTTCTGAGCATTCTAAAGTCTATAAATACCAATTTGAAGAAGACCTAAGAGAGCACTCAGAGAAGATCAAAGAAAACACTTGAAGAACACCATAGGAGCTGACTTAGAAGCGGATCTCCTTCAAGATTGAAGATCTCATTTTAACTTTTTTAAAAGTTTTATTGAATTTCTTTATGTCTTGTGGTTATCCTAACTTGGAGATGTTTCTATTCAGAATTATGAACTAAATTCCCTAGATACTTAGGGAAGATGAAACCTATGATGAATCTTATTATTTGATTTCTGATTTACGCGATAAATACTTGATTCTTGTTCTCAATTATATATTCTTATTACTTGTTTTAATATTTTTGGGATATTAATTCAAGTTTAATGTGCTTATTTCAATGGAGCAAAAGTCCATGTTTAAGAGTAGGTCTAGCATAATGCAATCTTAGAAATAGGACGACATAAATCTACTGAATTAGAGTCAAATCTAATAAGGGAATCCATAGACCGAGTTAATGCGATAATAGGGGTTTTAATTAGAAAGAGATATTAGCATAATTTAGGGATTTCTATGGATCAAGACACAAGTGAATAAATTGTTTAATTCAGATTCAGAATAATAGGTGAAGTCTAGGTGAATTCTTTCCTGAGTATTGTCTTTCTCATTGGTTATCTTCGACTATTTTCTTATTTCAATCTCTGTTGCGTTCTTAGTAAATTAGTTTAGTTAATTTTAGATTAAAAATAATCTCATCAATTTGTCGGCTAAATAGTAGAAAAACGATAATTACTAATACTTTTAGTCCTCGTGGATACGATATTCCCTAATCACCATAGCTATACTATTGTTCGATAGGTGCGCTTGCCTTCGTCGTAATTATAGTTAGTTTAGTGACCATCAATATTTATACTCAGGCTTTTTCTTTTTAATAAGATACGTTGCAAATGATTTTATACTTTTAATTTTCACAATTAAACAAAATTATTTACTATTTAAGATAGAGTTGGTATTTGGTACACGAATGTCTATTTTTTTTATTCTATAAGAAACATTAAAAATTGTTATGTGTCTATTTTTAAAGAATATTTATTTATTTTTAAATATTTTACTATACTCTATAAGAGAATTGTCAACTCTTGATTCGCTTGTGGAGTCTAAAAACTCCATTGACAAAGGTACCAAATGTTACTCCTTTAAAATTATATATTCAAAAATTAAAAATGGTTAAGTTAAGAGAATTAAAAGAATATAAAATTTAGATATATATATTTAGAAAATAATAAATTTTAAAAATATTTTTCAAAAAAAGTATATATAATTTCTAAAAATATTTTAAAATTTCAAATTAAAATTCGGTTCAACAATGGTCAACCATTGTCAACATTCGGTCAACAACTGGTCAAAGTCAACAATAATTTTAAAATATTTAATTATTTTTGTAAATTATTTTTGAATATATATTATTTTTTGAATTTATATATTTTTAATTTCAATGCCTCACATTCAAATTGGTTGAAAGTGCCACGTGGTCATCTGATTTTTTAACGTCATTGGATTGAATCGGTTAACAAAATGTAACATCAAGTACCAATTTGGAAAAAAAGTTTAGATATTAAAGTGAGAAAAGTAGTATACTTTAGGGCCCAAATCATGTTTTAAGCCTTAATATAAAATTTTTAAATATTTTTAGAAAATTAATTTAAATACACAAATGTAATTATAAAATAGTAAAAGGGAAATATTTAGTACATTTTCGGTAGAATTTTTAAACTCCGCAAGTAAAGTTAGGGGGTTGACTAGTATTGTTAGGTCGTTGACTAGTATTCTATAAGGGCATAGTAAATTATTAATATATATTATGTGTTAAAAAAAGAGACATATGTATCTCCTTTTACTTTTCTATCTTTTTTTACCCATATCTTTAGAGACTAAAATTGGAGAATCAAAATAGAAGTCTTGCTTTTCTAGCACGCCTCTGTCTGCTAGTTTCTAGTAGGTTCTTGTTTTTTTTTTTTTGGTTTTTCGGTAGGGATTGATGGCGTTATTCTGTTTTTCTTTTAGTGACTCTTTGTTTTCACTTGTTTTGGTGGATCTAGTAAATTTCGTTAGTATGGAGAAAGAGTTAGCGAATTTGTCTTTAGATGATGAGGAAAAAGAGATTTTGCAAGCAATAACGGATCCTGGTTTAGAGACGGAGAGGGTGGAGTTTTGTCTGGTTGGTTTTTTTTTAACGACTAGAGTTTTTCACTTCCCAAGAATGAGAAGCACGATGGCCAATTTATGGCATCCGGTTGAAAGGGTTCAAATTTTAGAGTTAGGGGAAAAACAATTTTTCTTCAAATTTTTTTCATACGATGGATTTGGAAAAGGTGATTAAAGGGTCACTATGGACTTTTAATAACCATTTTTTACTGTTACATTGATTAATAAGGGGTGAAGATCTCTTGAAAGTATTACTTGTTTATGCGATTTTTTTGGTTCAGATCCATGGAGTGCCGACAGGTTTCTTTAACGGGGTTTTGGAGAGGCAATTAGGGGATTTTCTCAGGAAATATGTGGAATATGATAGTATGAATCTTGATAGGGGCTACAATCGTATTTACGAGTAAGAATGATTTGAGATGTTCAGCATCCGTTGAAAAGGAATAAGAATGTACTATTTTCTTCTGGGATTTGCTCTTATGTTAGCTTTAAATATGAACATTTGACCATGTTTTTATTTTTCTGTGGCCGACTAGGACACAATGACTTTTTCTATTAAGCTAAAATGGTGCTAGGTTTTAAAGTGGTTGAAATGGGGTGGGATCTATCACTAAGAGGTCAATCTAGAAGAGCTCTTGCTATTAATAATATGTGGGTACGTGAGAGAGGCGAAGAGGCGAAAAAAGTAGGTTTTTAATAGGGCAAGCAGCGGAAAGGGGCAGTTGGAATGATAGTTGTCATTGGGAGGGTGTGCTAAATATTAACCTAATGTTAGGCATTAATATAGAAGGGGATGCGTCTGTTATACCTAGTTGGGGTGGGGAGTTGTCTTCAATGCAAGGTCAAGGATTAATGGATTATGGTTTTGAGGAGTGTGAGATGGAGGGGTGATGGAAAAAAAGACTTAGAAGGAGGAACAAAATTCTGTTGAAGGAAAGGAGTTTGGCCATTTGATAATTAGAAATTGAAGAATATCAAGTGGTAACCTTTTTATATCAGCGGCACCAAGGGGCAAGTCGATCGGTCGCAATGAAAATCATAAGCTACAATGTCCGTGGTTTGAGGCGTCCATGGGCTGTAAGGAGGCTTCGACATATGCTGAAGATGTATAATCCCTAAATGGTCTTCTTTTTGGAGACTAAGTTGAGTACAGTGCAAATGGAACATGTTAGAAGGAAATGTGATTTTCTTAATGGCATTAAGGTTTTGGTTGAGGGTTCGAATGGTGGTATTTGCTTGGTTTAGAAAAGAGATATTTCGGTAGACCTTAGAAATTTCTCTAACAATCATATTGATGCTAATGTTTCTGAAGTTAGTGAGGGATGCAAATGGAGGCTTACAGGGTTTTATGCTTTGCTTTATGCACGTAAGAGGGAGGCTTCATGGAATTTATTCAGAAGGCTTCAGTGTGATTCGAAGATTCCTTAGTTTGTTTGCGGTGATTTTAATGAGATAATGTATGTGAATGAAAAAGAAGGGGGTTTACCTAGAGATGAAAGAATAATGGAGGCCTTTAGAGGGGTTTTAGGGGAATGTCAATTAATGGACGTTGGCTACTCTGGGGCTTGGTTTACAAGGGAAAGAGGAAACTTACCAGAGACTCACATTAGAGAGAGGCTTGATAGAGGACTGGCAAATGTTAGCTGGATGAACTTGTTTCCTAATGCGTCTATTCAACATCTGGCACATTCTTTTTCAGATCATTGTCCTCTACTTATATAAACGGCTCAATTTGGGAAAAGTGGTAGAGGAAATGGTCTTTAATTTGAAGCATGGTGGGTTTTAGAGGAGTCATTTGTTAGAGAAGTGGAGAAAATTTGGAAGGGTTCTTCGGAAGATCTTTTGGGTAAGTTGGATGCATTGAAAAATGGATTGGTCAAATGGACTAAACAAATTAAACAAAAGAGGGAGGGCTTTAAGCGGTACCTAATTAGTAGACTGGAGGAGCTAATGAAAGCAGAGACGAACGATGAGAATCTTGTTGAAATTATCGACACAAAGATTGGGCTAAATCTTGAGATTGAAAAAGATGAAGTTTATTAGGAACAAAGGGCTTGAGCGAACTGGTTAAAATCAATGGATAGGAATACCGCTCTCTTTTTCTCATAAATATACATCTCAGTGAATGCGTGGTAATTATATTGGCTACTTGGAATCTGTAGATGAGAGTAGAACTTGTGATGAAATAGAGGAGGAACTGGCTTGAGCCTTTTTTCATAAGCTATTTTTCTCAAACGGTGTTGGGGATCTAAATCATCTACTTTTCGAGATTGGACGATGTATTAGTGTTAAGGATAATGCGAACCTCACTTTGAAATATACTGAGGAAGATGTTTGGATGGCAATTAAAGACATGAGATCTATGAAAGCGCCGAAGAAGGATGGCTTTCCAGTCTTGTTATTTAAAAGATTTTGGCACATTGCTAGAAGGGATTTTACGACCTTTTGTTTGAAGGTTCTTAATGAAGTTATGGATTTTGAGTCTTTAAACGTCACAAATATTATTTTGATTCCAAAAGTTCCACATCCATCGAATCTCAAGAATTCTAGGCCTATTAGTTTATGCAATTTGCTTTATAAAGTGATAACTAAAATGATAGTGAATCATTTTAAAGTAGTAATTTCTAATTGCATTGATGGAGCCTAGAGTGATTTTGTTCCGGGAAGATTAATTTCAGATAACGTTCTGATTGACTATGAAATTATGCATACTTTTTGGAAAAGAAGAGTAGGAAAAAAATGTTTTATGACAATGAAACTTGATATGAGTAAGGCTTACAATAGGGTTGAATGGAAGTTTATTAAGGAGATGATGATCGATATGGGTTTTGATTTGGCTTGGGTTTCTTTAGTCATGAAATGTATCTCCTCTGTCTCGTATTCTATCATCATAAATGGAAATGCTGGCAAGGTGTTTAGGCAGAGTAAATGACTTAAACAAGAAAGACCCCCTAAGCCTGTTCTTGTTTCTGATTTGTAGCGAATGACCCTTATAAGGCTAGCGATATGAGATGGCCTGATTAGAGGCGTTAAAGTTAGTAGGAGCTGCCAAAAAATTTCTCATTTACTTTTTGCGGATGACTGTATCCTCTTTGGAGAAGCTAGCAATAAAGGGGCTCATACCTTGAAAACTATCTTGAGAGAATATGAAAGCTATTCAAGCCAACATGTTAATTTCAATAAATCAACAGTGGTTTTCAATACCAATACTTCTGAGGGGGATAAGTATATTGCATTAGGGATTTTGGGGGTGCGTGTATTGAATAATGTAGAAAGATACCTTGGTTTTCCTAATTTTGTGGGGAGAAATAAAAACCAATCTTTCCAACTTCTTAAGGATATATTCAAGAAGCGAATTGAAAGTTGAAGTATTAGAGTTTTATCTCAAAGAGGTAAAAAGGTATTCATTAAAGCTATTCTTCAATCCATCCCTACTTATTCAATGACGTGTTTTCTATTACCTAAGTCTTTATCTGATGAGTTAGATAACATTATGGCCAAATTTTGGTGGCAAAAAATTCATGATAGGAAGGGTATTCATTGGTGCAATTGGGATTCCCTTTGTGAGCTTAAGGAAAATGAGGGAATGAGTTTTCAAATATTTGTAAAATTTAATATCTCATTGTTAGCCAAGCAAGGTTGGCGCCTTATTAATTATCCTAATTCTCTTCTAGCCCGAGTTTTAAAAGCAAAATATTTTCCATTAATAGATTTCTTAAATGCAAGGTTAGAAAGTCTACCTTTGTTTACCTGGAAAAGCGTGTGGGCTACAAGAGGACTAGTTAAAAGAGGTTAGGCTGGAGGGTGGGTTCGGGAGAAAGAATCTCCATTACAGAAGATGCTTGGTTACCACGGTCTTTAGGATATAGGGTGAATGTTACAATTACTTATGATGGAGTTAAATTTGTGTCTGATTTAATTGATGCTGGCTCTAGAGAATGGAAAGAAGAGTTAATTTTTAATACCTTTCCTATAGATGCCGCAAATACTATTATGCAAATTCCATTGGGGAGGACAATTTCTGAAGATCTACAAGTTTGGTGCGGCGAAATGACTGGTGATTTTGCTGTGAGAAGCATCTATAAACTATTAAAAAATTGTTCCCTACTTCCTACTGATAATATATCACATACTGATTCTAGACATTTCTACAAAAAGCTATGGAATTTACAAATACCTCCGAAAATTAAAACTGTAATTTGGAGATTTTCATGGAATTTTATGCCTACTCTAGTCAATCTAAATTACAGAAGGATTGCAGTGAATACTCTGTGCCCATGATGCTGCAATTCAACGGAGGATTCTATCCACGTGTTTCGTGACTGGCCTTTATTAGTGGAGACTTGGGTCAGTCTTAATCTCTCATGGATGCTGAATAATTTAGATAATAGTTTCTGGGATTGGGTTACCTGTGTGTTTCGGATTGCTACCAGTGAGCAATGTAGAATATTATGTCAAGGGCTTTGGAAACTCTAGACAAGTCAAAATCGTCTCGTACATGAAAGGAGAACTGTGTCTGGTAAGGAGATCTTAGATTAGACCATAAGTTATGGTAAAGAACTTGAAGGGGTTGAAAAGGAAAATCTTACCAGAACGAGAAATTATGATAAGTGGGAACTCCCTCATGAACCTTTCTTTAAGATTAACTTTGATGGGGCTTATGACCTTCGCATGCAAGATCTGGATCGGAGGTGGTGGTATGGAACCCACTGGGGGAAATCTTAGCTTCCATGGCCATGGGTCATAAAGCAATCTCTTCTTCGTTCGCTGCTGAAGCGCAAGCGTGCATTCAAGTGTTGTGATTAGGCATTCGCATGGGGATTGAGTGTGTGATAATCGAAGGGGACTCATTTACAACAATAAAGAAATCCAAATTAGATAGTGAGGATAAATTAGAGATAGGAGCCATTACTAAAAACGTTCAACAATATAAAGAGAACTTTCAACAGATTATTTTCAGGCACATTTCAAGATCGGCAAACTCTCTTGCTCATCATTTGGCTAAAGAAAGCTTGAAAAAGGGGGAAGATCTTTACCTGAGTGGTGGAGTCCTGGATTTCGTGCTCAGGGCAAAGGAGAGGAGAAGACAACGGACCCCGGTTTGAGTTTGGAGAGGGGGAGGTTTTTTGAAAACAAAGAATAGAGGACAAAGGTTTTGATTTTTCGTTTTGGAAACTGCTATTTTCTTGGGTATCTGGTAGGTGCATTTAATGGGAATTTAATGGTGGTTTGATAGAGTCCAAGTGCCAATTTGACTGGATAGAGAGTAGATCTGTCCATGGCGGCCCGGCCCGACGGCCCGCCCGAAATATGGGAGGATTCGGGTAAAAATATAGGCCCGAAATATGGGCTTGGGTAAAAAAACGAGGCCCGTTTAAAAAATGGGTCGGGCCACGGGCACCACTTTTTGGGCCGGGCCGGGCCCCGAAATAATAAATATATATTTTTATTTTTATTTTTTAATTTTAAAATACTTTTAAAATTTTTTATTTTTTATTTTTAAAATAATTTTTTAATGTTTATTAAAAAATGGGCCGGGCTCATACTTATGATATTTTTCCAGGCAAAATTTCAGGCCCATATTTCGGGCCGGGCCAGGCCCTGGCCTAGGAGGCGGGCCAAAAATTTTTCCAAGCCCGGCCCGAACCTGACATGGCCCGGCCCGAACCCGGCCTGGCATGGACAGGTCTAATAGAGAGTGACTTTTCATTTTCTTTTTGTCTTTTCGAAGTTTGTGGTTGGATTTATTTTTGTTTTTGTTGTTTTATTTTCTTTGGGTCTATTTCTCATTTGTCTTTGGGCTTTTGAACTTGTTTTGTACTTTTGATTCTTTTTTCCATCCAGTCCAATATTACTTAAAAAAAAAAGACATATGTCAATTTTTAATGTTGCTTGTAAAATAAAAAAATATAGTATTAATGTACTAAATATTTACGTGAGAGCAAAATTATAATTTGACATTTAAATGAACTTTTGAAATGTAAAAATTAGAAATTTTAACGTTTTGGTTGAACTCCAAAATCTAATTTAACTTGAAAAATTAATTATTTAGCCTTGTTTATAAATCAAAAGTTAATTTAACTTGAAACACTGGTTTAAGGAATAAAGCTAAACAAAGCCTTAGGCTCTATATAGTTTTTGAAAGCATTTGCTATTTACTATTTTCATTTTCCAGTTTTATTTTTAGAAAATAGTTTTATTTTTAAAAACTTGAAAAGCAACGTTTGATAAATAGAAATAATTTTTTTAATAATGAAAATATGAAAACATGTTTAGGAACTATTTTTCCATAATAAGAATGTGAGAACTACAATTAAAAATTTTATATTTATATAGATTTGAACTGATATATCAAATTTAATATTTGAAAACTGCTAAAAAATATTTTTACAGATATATGAGTTTAAATCAGATCAATTTATTTAAAGTTTAGAAAAGACTATTTTACTCGATTTTCTAAGATGTTCATTTTAAATGTATAAGGATCAAAATGCAGTTTGCTAATAACATAAATAGCTGGACAACATTTTTACCATTATAAATTGAGGGAAAAATACCTATCAAAGCCATTTTTTAAAAAAAATTTACTGAAATGGGCCCGATAAATAATTAATTACTAGAATGACCCTATCTCCCCGAAAACGCGTCCACGTCAGCGCGTTGTCAGGTGACGTAGCAAAAAAACACATCTTGAGGAAGCGTTTTTGCCGTTTATCTTGCATCTGGTTTCTGGTTTTGGGTGAATGGTTTAAGGTTTAGGGTTTATGGTTAGGGTTTTTAGGTTTTTAGGGTTTAGGATTTTAAAGAAAAAATTAAATAATTAAGGGATTAGTGTTTAGGGTTTCTCAATTAAATTAATTATAATTTTTTCAAAATTGTATTAGGTTTTGTGTTTATGGTTTTTAAAGAAAAAATAAATTAAATTAGGGTTTACAGTTTCTTGAGTAAATTAATTAAAAATTGTTTAAAAATCAGATTAGGGTTTAGGATTTATGGTTTTTAAGTAAAAACTTAATTAAATTAGGGTTTGGGGTTTAGGGTTACTTAATTAAATTATTTGTTAATTTAAAGAAGCTCCTACGTGGACGCGTTTTTGCTACAGTAGCTCCTGAAAAAATAAATTCGAATTGACGTTTCTGAGCAAATAGTGTCAAAAACGCTTTAAGCAGGATGCTTTGTCAGCAAAAGTACTGAAAGAAGCGCCCACGTGGACGCGCTTTTGCTATATAGCTCCTGGAAAAATAATTTCGAGTTGACCTTTCTGAGCAAATAGTGTCAAAAACGCTTTAAGCAGGATGCTTTGTCAGCAAAAGTACTCAAAGAAGCTCCCACGTGGACGCGCCTTGAAAAAATAATTTCGAGTTGACCTTTCTGAGCAAATAGTGTCAAAAACGCTTTAAGCAGGATGCATTGTTAGCAAAAGTACTGAAAGAAGCTCCCACATGGACGCGTTTTTGCTACAGTAGCTCCTATTAGGCCTGGGGCTATAAATGAGGCAATTTTTTTTCTCAAATTGCATAAGTTACAACAAAAAAATTTTAGAGAGTGTAAGAAGGATAGAAATTGAAGATGAGCGAACGTATTAGTGATGTTATTTACTATGATGGTGAGGTTCGCCACACCGAGAACGGTGTTATTTTTTTATCGGAGAATACAGTGCGACTGGTTTTTAACCAGAACATAATTTTGACAGAACTGCATAAAAGAATTAGGCATAAAATATTCGGGACAACACCAATGAAAGTTCTGTCTATTACGTATAAATTTTGTTCTTCTGTTGATCCGGTGACATATGACTCGTTCGACATAAAAAGTGCTCGTAGCTTAGAGGCAATGGTGCAGACTAATCTCGCTAGTGGAGCACCCTATATGGAGTTGTATGTACAATTTACATCGCCAAATGATGCACTTGAGACTGCTGTCCAAGAGGTATACGCGACCCCTGCCTGACACTCGGTTAGTGGGTTACAAAACACGGAACAACCCATGTTTGGTAGCGGTATGGAATACACATCCCTTGCACGACACTCTGTCGGTGGTTGGGACATGCACCTTGGTGGGTCGATGTTTGATGTTGGAAATACGTACTGGGAATGGCATCAGCTTCTAGTGGTTGGCAACCATAATCCAGTTGGGGACGTTATGAAATGCCCAAAAGAAGGGATGATGTACTCCGTACGACGTCCACTGGTGAGGGGACCTCGTACGTTGCAGATGATGGTGGGTTTGAAGATGAGTCCGATATGGATCTACATCGAGAGCCCGGGCCCGATGGTGCAGAAGTTGCATTATTTTCTGAACCGGAGCCTATTCCAATCGAACCTGAAGATTTTGAAGGGGTTCAGATGAAGAAGAAGAATATCCACGATTCAGGGCATACTCACCTCCAACCCACATACATAACGTCTTCCTGTCTGCAGATGATGCATTGGAGTTTCCAGATCTACCGCACAAATTGCGTGATCGTACAAGTTCGCTACTGGATTCGGGTGAATTTGAAGTTGGTAATCAGTTTTCCAACAATGATAGTTTTATTGGTGCTTTGAAACAACATAGCACCGATAACAGCGTTAACCACCACGTGGTTAAGGCCAAAGCTGATAAGTTTGAGGCGAATGTGCAGTGAAAGACAGTACATGTTCATGGAAAATCTACGACTCGTTGAGGAAAAGGACAGGGTTGTGGGAGATTAAAAAGTACAATGGTCCACATACATGTACTGGAGGTACATTATTTAGGGTTTCTGAATAATACTGTTATTATATAATGTTGCATTATTTAATGTACTCCGTTTATTAGTATTTCACAATATCATCCTAAGATGGATTCAGTTATGTTAGCTAGCTTGATACTACCCACGGTGAAGGTAGATCCCAGGACTTCAGTGCCAGTATTAATTGCCAATATTTGTAGCCAAATGGGGTATACGCCCTCTTACCGTAAGGCTTGGATAGCTAAGCAGAAGGCGTTGGAGAAGATGCATAGTGGCTGAGACGCTTCATATAATTAAGTATGGCAGTGGTGTCAAGTGCTAGAGAGATACGTCCCAGGTTGGATAACAAACCTTGAAATGGAACATGTGTACTACAACGACTGGTTGTTACGTGGATGCCAAGTGTTCAAACGCCTGTTTTAGACCTTTAAGCAATGCCAAGACACATTTCCCTACTGTAAGCCATTGGTACAAATTGACGGTACCTTTATATTTGGTAGATATACCATCGGTTGTTGCTAGCAGTGGCACAGGATGACAGTAGGTGAATTCTTCCAATTACATTTGCAATAACACCGGAGGAGTCAGTTGATGACTGGGATTTCTTTCCATCTAGGTTAAGGAGGCATGTGTGCCCCCAACCTAATATCTGTGTTATTACAGATCGGGGCACCGGCATACTAGCTGCAATTGATCGACAAGGAAGTTTATGGCAACGCACACACCATCGGTATTGCCTAAGGCACGTTGCTTCCAACTACTACAGACAATATCCATCTAAGAGTGAACGACGACAAGTGACCAACATGGGTATTTAGGGTTTAGGGTTTAGGGTTATACAGGCCAGATGTAGGGAGGCCATGTATGGTGCAGTAAGGTAGTGCAAGAAATTAACAAGGCCAAGGCGAGTGCGAACATCATGCACACAGTCTGTCACGATTGAGACAACTTATGATTTCACGTGACAGAGTTTGACAGACCGCACCAAGGTGTTATTGGTGGGCAATATCGTGTACACTTCCGAAATAGGACTTACGACTGTGGGATGTTTGACGCACTTCGTTATCCATGCGCTCATGTAATTGCAGCTTGTTAGAATCTCCGTCTGGATCCGATGAGCTATGTCGATGAAGTGTACAAATTAGAAAACATGTACAACGTCTGGAGACACGTATTCCCACCAATCCCAGATGAATGTAAGTGGTCGTTTGTATCGCTTGCTCCCTTTAAGGTGTTACTGGATAGAGAATTGCGTCGCAAACCAAAGGGTCGACCTTGCTTGACTAGAATACGTAATAATATGGATATCCGAAAATCAGCCAGCCAACAGAAGTTGTACAGATAGTGTAGGAACCCGGGCCATACAAGCTGATCATGCCCAAATCGCAATAGTTGAACGTTATTGTAAAAAATGTTACATTATTTATATATTTTTAAATAAAAAATTGGTACAAATATTCAGAATATTGACTTATTTAAAAGAAAATCTAATCTATTAAAAATATTAAAGTAAATTACAATTGGTACATAGAAAATGTAAAAGAATTTCTATTATACTAAAAATGTAAAAGTAAATTACAATTGCTACATAGAAAATCTAATCTATTAAACATATTGCCTTATTTAAAAGAAAATCTATTATATTAAAAATGTAAAAGTAAATTTCTATTTTATTACATGAAAAAATATAGAAGAATTTATATTTTATTATATTAAATAATATCAAAAATTGGTAGAAATGTTTGTACAAATATATTAAAATAAAAATCAATATCCGTGCTCGCCGGATTCAGTGCCACATGGCGACTGTCGAAGGTTACGCGCTGGATTCCTCCTTTGTCTAGCTTCCGGTGAGGGTTGTGGTTGTCCGGCAGGGATTCTGGTTCCTCCGGTAGGGGATCTGGTTGTCGGTGTTGGGATGATGAGCAACATTGATAGAATAGTGACTGTGGAAGTGTTTGCATCACCAACGGCGAAGGTGTTTCAAACTCCCACTGTGATGGGGATTGGAAAAAAGAAGAGCTCCCCGATGGCCCCTCTTGCGATCTCTCGTGCGACGCTGGCCTAGACATCGGCGGTCCACTCGGCGTAATCGAAAATGGTGATGAACCGGGCTATTGACTCCAACCTGCCATAGGACTAGAAAAAGGAAACATATAAGGGCTAGGATACGCACCTGGCATCAACTGAAAAGGCTGTACCGTGGGTATCGTAGGTTGAACTGCTGGTTCAGGTGACTATGTCGGTGCTGTTGCTGGGCCTGGTGATTGTATGGGTGCTGATGATAGGTCGGGTGATTGTCTGGGCCTCGTTGATAGGCCTGCATCGTCGTCTCTTCTTCTTGGATTTAAAGGGCCACGTCGTTACCTTTGGACACGTAATTGCTGCTGCCTCTCTTCTACCGACAGTAAATATGGCTTGCCAGGATCCTAAACCATGACATGTATTTCGTCATGTACGCTAACTCAGGAACGAGTAGGTATATAATCATACCAGTCTTCCCACATTTGGATATAGTGTGACCAGAATCTCGGCCAATCCGTATGCAATTACTGTAGGTCGATTTTGTGATGATAATCCAACACCTCAGGTGCCACAGGGATCGGTTGTCTGAATCCAAATTGTCGTAATACTCTGGCCGACTGGTGCATCTCCACGGTCGCATAGTTGACCAATGCGACTTTCACATGCCAAGCGTTTGGATTTTGGAAGTACTCATCCAGAATTACTGCCCGAATTGCCGGATCCTCGTATGGTGTCCATTGAAACTATATTAACATGATGGAAATATTAGTTATATATACTAAATACTAAATACTAAATACTAAATACCAATCGACTAGCTCATGATGCAAATATTTATTTTGTTTAATACTTACTTGTGCTTCCGACTGTTGGTCTAATAGAAGTCGTATATCTTCAAAAGAGGTAGGTAATTGAGCATAACTTGCCGAATGGTTCTACCTAATTAAATAAAATTTTAGCATACTATTATATTTTAAATCTACGTAATAATTGTAAAATCTAATATAAAATTTACCTCGTTATTAGTGGGAATGTATATGGGTGGTCCACTCGAGAACGTAAAAATGAAAAGTGAAACCGTGCCCATGACTGCAGTAGTGACAGGCAACCTCCGATTTTCACTTTACTTGGTCGCGTCGCCCCGCACATCTCCCGGTACAATGTTGCCAAAACGGCAGACCTTTTACTCAATTCACCAGCTGCTCTAAAATCAACGAGTTTCAGTAACCATCTTAGATGTACAAGGTTCCGTGACAAGTCCGGCATCAGATAACCTCCAATTATCTGAAGAATGTATGCCCGAGCATATCGGATTCTTTCTAATTCGATAGAATCATCATCCAGATCCGGGAATGTGTCTCGTAACCAGCCCATCTCGATCTGACCTCCGTTAATATTCTCCGGAATAGCGCCTAAAAGGTCGTAGCATACTGCTCCCTAATCACTAGACTGAACAGACCTGGTGACTGTGTACCCGTCCACCGGCAATCCCAATTGCAAATTGACATCTTCCAAAGTGATAATACACTTTCCACATGGAAGATGGAATGTGTGCGTCTTAAGTCTCCACCTCTCAATTAACGCACTGATGAGTTTCGGGTCCAACTTGCATCCCCGGCCTACCGTCGCCATGTGCCAAAAACTCGCTTCCCACAAGTAGTTCTCTACCAATGGTGATGTGGGACCATGCATGTTGCGGATATAGCATTGCAATATCTGATCTACAGACTTTTATAACAAATAATAAAATAATAATTATTTTAAATTGCATAAATAAAAAATATCTTAAATAATATTTAAAATTTAAATTTAACACTTATCATTTTCATTTGCTCGACGGATATGAGCTTGTCATCAAGACGAATTAATTCTCCGGCCATTGTTAACACGATCAAATTTTTATGATCTAAAAAAAATTTCAAAAAAATAAAATTTAAAACTTTTTTAAAAATAATTAAAAAATTAAAGCTTTTTTAAAAATAATTTGAGAGGAATTTGAGAAGAATTTGAGAGAATATTAGAGAGAATTTGAGAGAAATGATTAAGTTGTGAAAAAAAATGAATGGGGGTTTATATACTTTTTTTTTTACCGTTGGATGGGTCACCAATGGTAAAAAAAGTAGCCGTTGCTACTGTTCATGCCCTAGTAAAGCGCGTCCACGTCAGCGCGCTTTGCTGAGATGGCAAGAAAACGCGTCCTTGAGGGCGCACTTTGTGTCCACGTAGACAAAACACTCCCCCAAGGACGTCTTTTCTTGCCACGTCATCAGAAGTGCGCTGACGTGGACGCGCTTTTGGGGAATTGGGCTATTCCGGTAAATATTTATTTATCGGGCCCATTTCAATAATTTTTTTAAAAAATGGCTTTTAATGGTATTTTGCCCATAAATTGATTAGATTAGGTAATTTTGATTAGCTTTTGAGGGAATTTGATTTTAAATCTGGAAATATATATATTGATATAAAAATTGTAAGCTATATATAGAGAGAGAAGGCATGGTTTGATGTATTTGTTAATAGGTTTATTAGATATGATAAGCAATGCATTGGTTTATTTCAATGATTAGCAATGTATGGGCCAGGGATTATTCTTCGTTTACTGCCCAGCTCTGTTTTAGTTGTTAAGATGTATGCGCAAGGGTGCAATTGGAGTATATATAAAGGCATCATTTATGTATGAATATATACAATAGCAAGTATTTCCCAACATCATCATAAATTAACCCTAATATGTTCATGCATTACTACTACTATTCCATTTGTTGAAACAAATCAGGACACAGCATGTGGAGGGTCTACTTGATTTGGAAGCACAATGGTAGTGTAGGATAGGAATCCTAGTTGAATTATTTGAAACACGACATGACATATGGTTTTTGAGTATGTGCCATTGGAAAAATTGTAAGTTTTGCGAACTTTGAGGCATATTCCCAATTGGTAAAGCTGGAAAGCTAAATCACAAAACTATGGTTTTATATTCTACTCTATGAGACCTTTATAACGGTATATCATATGCTCAAAATGGTTGAGTGGTAAATGAGAAATTGATGCTCAAAGTAAGCTACTTATGAATATTTGTTGAAGAAAAGAAAAGCTTAGATCACACATTGGTTAAATACCAAGTGTGAGATGTGTATATATATGAAAACCCACTTAAAAGTTAATTAAATGACTAAACTTCAAACCTTACCTCGCGCGTAGGTGGGTTTGGATCTGCACTCCCACAACGTGGGATCTAAAAAGCCAAGATTTAATTTGATTCCAATCAATTTGATTTGGTTTTAATCATATAGATTTAATTGCTCCTTTAATGCCAAATTTTGTATCTTTAATCATGGATATTTCTAAAATTTCTCCATATTGAATGCCTATAAAAGGCTAAGATTTCTTCAGAATTATTTGGACAATCACACTCTCTCACACTGAGTTTATTTTGCTCTCCAAAATTCTTCTCGTTTCCTCTCCATATTTTCCAACGTTTCGGTGATGGAAAAAGACAACGTTTGTTCGTTGATCATTGCAGAGGTGCTACTGCTTCAATCATCTTGTTATTGTATCTTGGGAGACAGTTGACCAATGTTTCTCCAAGTACCATAGGAGCAGCCGAATCTGTCTTGAGGAAACTGTGTAAAACATGCCTCAACAAATAGTAAAACTCGATTCTTCTTTTCAATTTCTGGTTTTTGTTATGTTATTTATTGGTCTTTCATATTTGATAATTTAAATATAAAATTATTCAATTTATATTTTATTTTATATATAAATATTTTTTATTTATATTTATATATTTGTTCGCTAACGTGTTTTGTCCAACAATCTTAAGACATATTATTATTATTTTGTAATTCTCTAATCCGAGATGAACAAGACACCAAGGCGGAAAAAAAATGTTGAACGACCAAATTTATTTTAATACTTGTTTGGAAATAAAATAAAAATGGAATAAAATTTGTTGAATGACGGAAATAAATCCCGAAATAAATTTTATTTAATTTTAATACTGCTTGGAAACAAAATAAAAATGGAATAAAATCAGTAAAACGGCAACAATAAATCCCGAAATAAATTTTATTTAATTTTAATACTGCTTTAGAAACAAAATAAAAATGGAATAAAATCTATTGAACAGTAGAATAAATCTCAAAACTGATTTTTTTTAATTTTAATACTGTTTGGAAATAAAATAAAAATAGAATAAAATCTTTTGAACAATAGGAATAAATCCAAACTGATTTTATTTAATTTTAATACTCATTTGGAAATAAAATAAAAAAATAGAATAGAATCTTTTGAACGGCGGGAATAAATTCCGAAACTGATTTTATTTAATTTTAATACTCGTTTGGAAATAAAATAAAAAAATGGAATAAAATCATTGAACAGCGGGAATAAATCCCAAACCGATTATATTTAATTTTAATACTGTTTGAAATAAAATAAAAAATGAAATAAAATCATTGAACAGCGTGAATAAATACTAAAACAGATTTTATTTAATTTTAATACTGCTTGGAAACAAAATAAAAATGGAATAAATCTCAAACAAATTTAATTGCACATTGGTGTCTCGTTTGTCTCGGATTAGAGAATTACAAAATAATAAAAACAAGTTTTAAGATTATTGGACAAAACACGTTAGCGAACAAATATATAAATATAAACAAACAAATATTTATATATAAAATAAAATATAAATTGAATAATTTATATTTAAATTATCAGATACGAAAAAGCAATAAATAACATAACGAAAATCAGAAATCGAAAAGAAGAATCGAGTTTTAATAGATGTTGAGGCATGTTTTACACAGTTTTCTTAAAATAAATTCGGTAGCTCCTATGGTACTTGGAGAAACGTTGGTCGACTGTCTCCCAGGATACAACAACACGATAATCAAAGCAGTAGCACATCTGCATTGATCAACGAATAAACATTGTCTTTTTCTATTATCGAAACGTTGGAAAATGTGGAGAGAAAAAGAGAATAATTTTGGAGAGCAAAATAAACTTGGTGTGAGAGAGTGTTATTTTGCAAAAAACTCTGAAGAAGTCTTAGCCTTTTATGGGCATTCAATATGGAGGAATTTTGAAAATATCCATGTATAAGGATACAAAATTTGTATTAAAGGAGCAATTCAGGATAAACAAGATTTCAAACTTAATCATTCAATCATTTTTAAGTGGGTTCTCAAATATATACACATCTGAAATGTGGTATTTAATAAATATGGTATCTAAACTTTTCTTTTCCTCAACAAATATTCACAAGTAGCTTACTTTGAGCATCAATTTCTCATTTATCACTCAACCATTTTGAACATATAATATACCGTTATAAAGGTCTCATGAAGTTTGTGAATCACCACATGTCAGTTTCTAAATGCCCAATTAGGGATGATGATCATATACATTCACTTAAGGTCAAGGAGTGTACAATTGTGTTGTCCTTGTCAGCGACTCTGATTTCACCTTGGTCATGGATATCATCATTTATAGGAATCAAATTTCTTCTATTTTCCCCCTTAATTTTGATTTATAGACTATGGAAGGTATTTGTAGTTCTGATTTGCAAACTGAAAATTCCTTTCCAACAACACTTGCACTTCCACCTCAAATGTTGAGTCGACTGTGACCATGATGTCTCTTATCCGATATATAAATCAATCAATTTTTATCTCTCTTAAAAATGGTAGTAATTGATCGCGATTTTTTGTTTTTAAAAGACATAATAAATTATTTGACCTTTCAAATTTATAATAAAATGTCATTCTAACCATTAATTTATTTTTATCTTTTTAGCCTTTAAATTTACGTTGTTTATTAAACCACCTCAAGAATGGAGGGAAAAATTAACATTGTTTAACTTTGTTGATTTGGCATACACATACATTGCCATGTGAATGTCACATCTGCATTAATTTATCAATTTTTTAAATTAAAAATTTTAAAAAAATTATTTAACAAATTAAAAATTATATAAAAATATATTTTTAAAAAATAATTAATTGCTAATATGGCATACATGTGGCAATCCATACATATGCCGCGTCAGCAAAATTAACAAATATTTGTTTTTCTATCTATTTTTGGGTGATTTGACAAACAATACAAGTTTAGAGGCTAAAAATTAAATAGATGGTTGAAATGACTTTTTTTATGAAGTTAGAGTGCTAAAAAGTCATTATGCCTTTTTAAAATAAACCACCCCATCAACAAGTGTTAGATACATTGCACAGGGAGAATATAAGTTTAAATATAAGAGATGACATTGTTAGGAGGATTAATCCCGAACCTCAAACATAGAAAAAAAATCCACAACGTCCTTTTAACTGGCAAGACTTCGCCAAATATTGTATATATGTTAGCTACAGTACCTTGTGCTTATTCATATATCTATCAGCTTGTAATGCTTGCTTTGTAGTGCCATGTAGGGATGTATATGTTGGCCTTGAGGTTATTTGATTTGGGTGTGGCATAACAAGTTCCCAAAACAAATCAGTTTGATTTCTCAGTTCTGTATTGAAGGCTTAACCCAATTAACGTAGATTGAAGCTAAGCTAAGTTGTGGATGTAACTATTATCCTTCATATATATATATATGATGATAAAGGGAAGGAAGAAGCAAAGCCAAAAGATTGTAGGTTAGGAGTAAATGGAAGTCGTTTTCAGAAATTGAAGGCAGTTAAGTTAAAAGGTCATCACAAGTAGGTTGAATTTTGCCATCTACCATGCCCCTTGGGACATACTCTCTGACTTTCCATTAAAAAATGGCCCTAAAATGGATAGCATTTCTAAAAGTTTTAAGTTCAGTAAAATTCATAAAATCTTAATTTAACTTCCTATTTGGATTTCGTCATTATTTTATAATCATTTTGTGTGTCCCCCAAACTATGAGTTTGAAAAGGAAGTGTGAGCAAGGGCAGCTGTTTATTCTTGTGTTCCTATATATTCCAAATTGAATCAAAGTGACTTTACTTTACACGTAAGTTCCATAAAAGTTAACCTTCTTTATTCTCTAAAAAAAGGGTTCAGTCTCAAATTTTCAAAATTGGTGCATCCCACCTGCTGCCATGTTTCAGACTAAAGGCGTAAATGAGTTCTTAATTTGCTAGCATTTCTCCCTGTCCCGCACAAACTGCATTTTAGCTGTAGTGAGTGTGTGGGAAAAACTGGACGCAACCAAACACCATGCCTGCCCTAAACCGTGTGGGCCTTTTTATCTCTTTAATAACCACAAATCAACAACGTCCTAGTGCCAATATGTAAGCAAAGCAAGTGTTGAAGAAGAATATATGAAAAATCCATGTCATGTGAAAGGACTTGTGATATTATTTGTCAATATGAAGCTGAGGTTCCACTAGTTTTTGTTGGAGGGGGGGGGGGGGGTTGATTTAATGACACGAGACCCATGCACCATTTATTCGGTCCACAAAACTTAGGTTTATCATCAATGTATAAAGGGTATGAAAGCCCTTCCTGGAGGTCATTGGTCAAGTCTAAAACTATTATATATTGCGTCTCGGTCTTAGTTCGCATTTAATAATTACACACGACTTTGGGAAGAATTAGGGCATCTCCATTAACCGTTTGATCAAACACTCTCCTTATCTAAAAAATTAATTTGATATGTGTGTTCCAAATTTAATCGTTAACTGAACAATCATGGTGTTTTAACAATATATAGACCAAAGGCAAGAAAAGGAATAAATATAAGGTGTTCAAATATCGTCGCATTCAATGTTTGGATAATGAGAAAATAACTGGAGTTTAATACCAACTAAAGAGGCAGAGCCCACAGAAATGCTTAAATGGATTTGCTTTTGGGCGGGATTTTTGTATATATATTAGATTATAAGCTCTTTGTGTTTACACGTTTCATTACCTTCTTCATTTCCTTTTTCTAGTGGAGTCTTCGAAATGGATGGATATACGTTACCAACCAAGTATAATCATTTCCCTTTATTAATTATTTGGATTTGCCATTACTGAAATTAAAAGTGGCACTCACTCAAAAATTTAAAAATAATAAAATTATATAAAATTAAACTTTGATTTATCAAAATTTTATATTTTAATTCCGATCCCTTAAAAGAAATACTTCACTCCTGTATATAAGGTGGTACAAGACTTATGTTTAAGTTTTCAATTACCATTAATTCTACCTTCTACTATCTTATCTCTTATTAGAAAACATTGAGGATAACCCAATCTTATGGATTATCCCTTCCTAAGGATGAGCAAACTATAGTTTTGTAGGAGTGATTTTAAGTCCAAAACACATTCCCTATTATTCATAACATTTGAACCTACAAAATCCTGTCTTTTATCAATAGAATCAACCCTGTATCAGTTAGAAGCTTGAACATCATTTAGGTATGGATGCCTAATTTGCTCCTAAGCAATTAAAACCAAACCAAAAGCAAATCCCTTTTTTATGCCATAAGGTCCACACGGCAAAAGACTCTTGTAAGACACTAGCTAGTGGGAGTAGTGGAGAAGATAAATTGTCAAGAATATTGGCAAAATCCTAACTACTTCACACCATAATGTTGAATTCCTTTTTCAACTTAATTATAAAGTAATCAATGATTTCATTCTTCAACATATAATATATTAAAAAGATTAGAGATGTTTTAATCTTAATGGTAGCTTAACACATGTTATTCAACCAATTTATGTACATATTAGTATGATTTCTCTACATTTCACCTTGGGTTAAATATTTATTCTTTTTTGTTAATTATAGATAAAATTTTAAAAGTTGCAATATGCTTTAAATTTCTGTACTATTCATATATTTAGAATTTAGTTTCTTTATTTTTGAGTTTAAAATGTAGGTTTATTTGTTAACACTCTCAAATTTCATTTGTTAAATTTGTTAGTGTGACAATTTGAAATTAAAAAAAACCTCACTTGGTATGCATGTAACAAAATTACATTGCAAAGGACCGAATCTAATAGAGAATTTTAATAGAGTTGACAATTCTTAAAATTTCACATAAACATTTTAATCGGAATAAATTATTTAGACTAACTAATGGCATTATAGGAGTTGAGGTACCAAATTCTTTCAAAATTAAAGTATAAAAATTAAATCTTAAATTTGAATAAAGTATAGAGATCAAAACTGAAAGTTAACTATTCTTAGAGGGATTAAAATTAAATTTTAATTATTATTATGTGTTAAGTAAGGAAGACATTAAGGTTTTTTTTTTAGTAGAAACAAACAACTTTAAGTGAAAACAATGAAATCACACAACTCTACTTAGGAAATCACCATCTGATTGTAACATCTCTTGAACCGAAATTGGGGGATCCTTGAAAAGCTTCAACCCAAACTAATTATCATAAGTACATTTCGCCATTCGATCAACAGCCATATTCTGAGATCTAGGAATGTTACGGATTCTTGTCTTCCAATTCCTCTTAAGGTAAATTGATTAAACGTAATTCAACTAGGTTACTATTGGCAACACTACCTCAGATAGCATGCAGATTCGACTTTAACATATTTACCACATCTAGGGTAGTAACACTCGCTTGTCCTATGTCTTCTCATACGTTCTTAATTTTTCAGTAGCCTATCTTGCCAGAAAACCCAAAGAAACGGTCGAGTTCGTTGAGGTGCTTTAGTTTTCCAAATCAATTGCCAACAATTGGAAAAACCACCAACATCAATTTGGAAAAAAATTCCTGTAGGTTTTTGCAGAAGAAAATACATAATTTTCATCCATTTCCAAGCTAACTTGTCATTACCCGCATCATACGAAGGAGGCACCATGGAGGAAATAATGTTAACAACATTATTGGGAAGAAAACTTCGCAGTTGACACCAATCCCATTCTCCACTACTCATCACCATATCACATACCTGCAGAGCATCATCAGGATACCTAATTCCTTGAAAGACATCCCTTAGCTTGCTGACTTGATGAACCCAAATATCATTCAAATAATTTATTAAGTAACTATCACCTAAAAACCAATACACATTTTTTATCATATCCGACCACACATTAGCTAGAGACCTCCATAAATATGAGCAATTACTTCTAACAATAGAGTTCGGCAACACTCCATGTAGCTTATATTTGCTCCTTATCAACTTAACCCACAAAGCGTCAGTGTTGATCAAGAGTTGGAACCCCAATTTGATAAGGAAGATCTTGCTCTGAACAACCAAATTCCGAATCCCCGACCCTTCACACTTTATTGATTTACAGCAATTAATCCAAGGGATAAGAGCTAGTCTTCTTGACTCTAAAGTCGAACCCCAAATAAAATATCGAGCAACTTTTTTAATCTCATTACAAATGAAAATCGGGATGCGAACCGTGTTCCTAAAATAATTAGGGATAGCAAACAGAACATACTTATCCAACGTAATTCTTCCTACTAACGATAGTTTCCTGGCCTCCCACCCATTCAACTTATTACGAACCTTGCTAACTAAAAAATCAAAATGATTCACAGTGACTTTTTTGTGCAAAAGAGGCATACCAAGATAAACACCCAAATCCTCAACACGCCTCATACCAATATCACTACATATCAAATGGGCTAAATCGTCAGGAGTATTAGGTGAGAAAAAAACTTGCGATTTGTTATCGTTCATCTTTTGACCAGAGAAGTGGCAAAATAAATTCAAAACTGCTTTAACTTGAAATACTGAAGTCCTACTAGCTTCGCAAAAAAGAAGGAGATCGTTTGTAAAAAATAAATGGGATAAAGTAGGACCCCTTCTAGACAGAAATAAAGGTGACCACTTTCCACAATTGACAGCTTCATTAATGAGATGTCCCAGTCTCTTCATATATAATAAAAAGAGATAAGGCGATAAAGGATCCCCTTGTCTTAACCTACACATTGGCATAAAAGTATTAGTAATAGTACCATTCCATAAAATCTGAAATGACGTAGAAGACACACAGTTCATGAAAACAGTGATCAAAAGCGGAGGTAAGCTAGCTTCACAAAGAGTATCCTCTAAGAAATTCCATCTTATTTTATCATAAGGCTTCTTTAAATCTATCTTAATAGTCATTCCAAGTTTATTACTTTTAAAACCCCTCAAAGAATAAACAGCTTCCTGAGCTACAACAATATTATCCAAAATACTTCTTCCAGGTACGAAACTCGCTTTGAAACACCCCAAACCCGGCCTAGACATTATGGTTGAATCAGAGAGTGTTACGAAGAAGGATTTTTAAAACACGTCTTTTTGGTTAAAATAAATCGCGTTTTTTTATACCAAACAGAGTCTATATGTTTCGAAGAAACTCGTTTTTATAATCTTAATAAAAATGGTTATACATTATCCTTTAAAGTATTTGATTAATTTGCAACGGAAATATGAAAAATCATTTTTGTCTTCAAAAACCATTCGCTCGTGTTTTTAAAGCATTTATTTGCATAAAACCTCAATTTGTCAATCATCATAATTTTAGAAAAACTTAAACGCAATCAAACCAAAACCAACAGTTAAAACTATACAGTCCAAAGAGTCCCAAAAATTACAAACTCTAAAATAAATCTAGAATTTAAAATACCGAAACTAATGGTAATGGGGAAACTATTTCCTAACGAGTGGTCACCGCTGAGCCTCCATCGCACTGACCCGCCTATGATTGAGGGTTACTTGTACAGGTCAGACAAATAGATGTGAGTTTCCGTAACCTTAGTGTGTAACCCAATAGAGATAGTCATGTAACATTCACAGAATCTCATATGCAAACAGAAATAGAATCGGACCTAAGTCCTTAACAGATACATATATCAAAACTAAATATACATAACAAATATACAGAATCCTACCCCCATCCTCTACACATCATCTCCGGCCATCCTATCACACCATGTGGGGTTTAAAACAGCCACCCATCCCTAGACACCAGATAGTGTCAATGCGACACATAACAGAATAATATGCAGCCAAGCTACCAGATAATAGGCAAAAAGTCATTATATAGATTAATTCCTCCACATATACAAATCCCACCCCAAACACATATACAAAATCCAAAATTAACAAAATTATCATGCTTAACATGCTCGTATACAGATAACATAAATACTCAAATAGAACAGTTAGACATACATATCAGTTTCTTACTCAGATTAGACTATCAGAATATCAGAATTATCATGCTTAAGATGCTCCTCAATTGGACTTGATAGACAACATATTAGTCTTTCAATCGGTTTGCTCATTTTTTATAAGATTAAAGATATGTTTAGGTTTGTCTATTAATATAAGTTGTCTTTCTGTATTATGATCCAACCACATAATATTGCTTAGTATTAGTTTAAACATTAGACAACCAGTGAGCCAACATTTGCTTCTATTTTGCTTTGCATGCAAAAACCACATAAGGAAAATTATACAAAGAATATTAATCTAATCCATGAATTTTTTTTATTAACCAATCTGTTCAAAAAATTTACAAGTTTACAAACGAATATACTACACTAAGGGCACCAAATCCAAAAACCCAACGTATCTGTATTCGGTTCATTATCTATTTGAACTCAGGCTTTTATTCACATCAAATTATATGAGTTACACATATATAGCCCATGATTCACTTAAGATTAAGGTACATCACATTATGACCGTCACATGTGAATAAATCCACAAACAAATCTATGATATATTCTACTTGGGTTCTGTTTGATGTACTGTAAAACCGGTCAATCATATCTATGTCTTTCTCTCTTGGGAGTCATTCACTCCAATACCCAAGACAAGGTATCTCCTCAACTAAACTTGATAGACAACATATTAGTCTTTCAATCAGTTTACTCAATTCCAATTAGACTAGGGACATATTTAGGTTAATCTACTAATACAAGTTGTCTTTCCATATTATGATCCAACCACGTAATATCGCTTATTATCATTTAAACGTTAGATAATCAATAAGTCAATATTTGCTTTCATTTTACTTTGAATGCAAAAACCATTAAGGACAATATGCAAAGGATATTAATGTAATTAATGAATATTTTATTAAACCAAATTGTTCAAAAAAATATAAGTATACATAAACGAAAATACTACACTAAGGATACTAGATCCCAACATAGTTTGGTTTTCCTACGTCTGCAAAGCCTAGCCTAGTAAGAAATATCCACTATCTTCAATCCTTATAACAAATGAACCTAAATTCTATCAAACTCTAGTGACAATTTTCTTACTTTTGTATAATAGAAGACTGGTACTCTCACCACGAAATTCAACCCTATGAACTTAGCTTATAAAACCACAACTCAAAGGTTTTAGAATCAAATGTGCTCTTACAAATAATGTTCCTAGCTTAAATAGATTAAGTGCTCTCAATTCTTTATACTACAACCTATACAAGTCTCAATTATATAGAGTTTATCGAAACTTGCTAACATAATGAATATCTATATTAATCCCTATCAAACAACACCTAAACTAGCTGAATACAACATAATAATAAACAAGTAAGCAATGATTGTTGGCAGCTAAGTCTTCAACGTTCATATCTAATCCAATTTTCTTGATCTAAGGAATTAGATAGACTGAACCTGACCCGATTCTCCAAATTTGTTTACCAAAGTGATGTGATCTTCATTGGCAGGCTAGATATAACCCATAAATTCGATTTAATAAATTGTCAATCTCACAAATATGGGAACAAGCCAGTCTGTTGCAGTGCTTCAAGAAGTGAGCACTTCCTCAGGCACATCTCAGTTATTCTATATTTTTCAACACTAAAACCAACAAGTGTTGGATGCAATAGTAAAGCATATTGCATTCTCAACGGGATACACAAGTTTGAACATTGGAGAAGACATTGTTTAGATGGGTAGTCGCAAATGCCGAACATGGACCATAAAATGGACATAGATAATACCCAAAAAAGATTAAACCTAAATCACATATGGTTAATAAAAAAGAAATAAATACTAAACTTACATAAGCAAAAACGTCATCTCTTCCATTAAAGTAAAGTGTCATCTTTTCCAAAGAGTTCTTCATATGAAATCAAGTTTCCCCACCATGAAACCATAATTGTAGAAATTTGATCTTGATTTTTCTAAAAATTTTCTTTCAAAAAATTCACATCTTTCTTAGCTTAAGATGAATCCAAAAATTTAAGAAGTAATATTCGAATATTGCAGGCTATACAATTCTAGATGTGTAGTTATTGAATAACTTGATTTTATGCTACTGTAATTTTGTGTAACTTAATTCTTTACAAACAATTGTAGCAAAATTGTTTGTGCAAGTTAGTCGTTAAATAACGTGATTTTATATTACCATAAAATTTTCCAAATTTTGCTTTTAATTTTTTGGTTCATTTTAAGCCAAAAAGAATGTGGAGTTTTGAAAGAAAAATTGAAGGAAATCAAGATCAAATATCTGCAATTAGAATTTAGTGCAAACGAAACTTGATTTCAAATGGAAAACTCTTTGAAAATATAACTTCAATATCTACTTTAATGGAGAAGATGACATTTTGTTTATATAAGTTTAGTATTTACTTTTTTATTAGTCATACATGGTTTAGGTTTAGTTATTTATTTTTGATTTATTTAATTTTTCACATAATGTTATATTATACAGACTTGAAAATTTGAAAAATTTCCCCACTTTGAATTTTCATTGGTTGATTTAAAATTATCTAATGGTGTTAACTTTAAGTGTCGTAATAATACATAGATAGATAGTTTAGGTACTACATTGGATATTTTATATAAGTACAAGTATCAAATTTGACATTATCCCACAAAATTTTAATTAAATTTCAAAATCAGTTTAAAAATATTTTCTATATGTTTCAAAAACATAATTCTAAAATAGTTTTGCAAATTTATAATAAATTAAATACTATTTTAATAATTAAAAATAATGTAATTTTTTTCAAATTAAAATGTTTTCCTTAAGTTAGCTTAAAATCAATGTTTTCAAAATGAAAACTGGTATAAAATTTTCAAAAAAAAAAAACATTATTGTATTAATTTTACATTAATAAAAATATTTTAGAAAAAAGGTGTTGCACTAGAACTATTTGTGTTTAGACCAAAGTATCTCAACATCTGAAGTAGTTAAATCTATTACAGAATGTTGCAATTTTTTTCCATAATTTTAAAGGACCTCACCTTCGGCTGCAATAGCAGTGCGAGCCTCAATGATGTTTGCTCCATCAACAACATTAAGTGTCATCACCATTGTTATTTTCATTTTCAATTGAGCTCATCAAGGTATCTTTAGTAATTGGCTCCTATGACTCCAATCACGTTTACAACACTTACAATAAGAACGGAGAAAATGCTCTAGCTCCTTCATCTTTCTTAATAAGATCATTCTTCTTTTTTCCATCTCATGATGTGGCCATGCTTTAGCGTACATTTGCAAGTCACTTGTGTCAATACCTTGCCTAAATTTATTGGCTTCTTCCCATCGAGGCTTTTACTCTCCATGTAGTTCTACCTGATGTTTTCCATGGTAACCAATTCATTATTTTTTAAAGATTTTCCCATCTATAACATCTATATTGAGATTTCTCAAACACATTCTTTATGCTTAGAATTTTGGTATTGTGTTTGCTATTGTGAGTATACCACTTAATAGGAAAATCAAACTCTCCCACAAATTTGTGCTTAATAAAAATGTACTTCTCTTTGTCATAGTGGGCATTGCTCGTTATATTTCTGATGATCCTTTGTTTATTTTTTGAGGGGCGAAGAATATCATCCTCTCTTTATGCTTTGTATTTGAAATGGTGACCTTATATATCATTCTAATTTTGTTTAGCACAAGAGGCTGGCCACATTGACAATAACTTTGGAACAAGTAGATCAATGTTCACTATGAGAAGCCTACAAATTGTTTATGGGTGAGCCCATACTCTTTCAAGGCATTCGGGAATAATGGAAGCAACTGTGAATGAAAACTTGTCTCAAAGATGTACAATGGTAGGTGAAAGTGTCAATACCCATCTATGCATGATCAACATGTAGGACTTTATCAAGTCCACTCAAGTCCAATTATTGCCTAATCGCTAGGCCCATTAATCCAATTGTCGCGTGGCTAAGAGGCTATTTTGCCCCTTTAAGGGGCATACCAAGAGAAGACCCAAACATAGACATGTCAAGGATTGAGGGATGACTGGTGAATGAACTTTCCAATAAATACTCCCGCCTTCACCATCAAGATAATACCATCTCCTTATATCAAAACTTTGTTGGACCACCTACTATTAAATCCTTGCATGACCATCTTCTTTCCACCTTGCAAAGGCGAATTTGAATGGAGGCAGGCAGAGGTCTTGGCTCCCCAAAATTGATTTTTTTCAATTTAGTCCTCTTATAAATAGAGAAATTATAAATTAATATATAATGAATTTGTACTTTGGCCCCCGCAAATAAAACATTTTCAATTCAATCCTCTTATAAATAAAGAAATTATAAATTAATATATAGTAAAATTGTAATTTAACCCCCCATAAAAAAAGAAATAATCTATGTTTAGTCCCTTCAAAAATAATGAACTTATAAATTAATAGATAATAAATTTATATTTTAATTTATGAAAAAATAAAATTAAAATTTTGAATTCGTCCCTCTCTGTAACTGTATGAACCGTTTTTCCCTCCTTCCTTTTCAATTTTGCCTAAACACTGGTTGAATTTGATAAAAACAATACATTAAACACAAACTTATTAAAGATTTAAAAAAGAAGAGTGATAATTGGAGTTACACGGCTAATTTACCAAAAAAACCCATTTTTTTAAAAAATTACCGAAATGGGCCGGTTTTTTAATTATTTACCGGAATGGGCCATTTTCATGAAATCGCGTCCACGCCAACGATGTCGTGGTGCGTGACAGACATCGCTTCCACGCCGCCAGTCGCTACGACGTGGACGCGATGTGGCCGCTGCAGTGAATAAGGTTTAACGGTCAAAAAATTGACCGTTCCCCCCCAACGGTCAAATTTTTTTTTACTATATAAACCCCCCACCCCTTTTATTTTCACAAACAAATTCAATATCAATTTCCTTCAAAAATTCTCTCAATTCCGTTCAAAAATTCTCTCAAATTCCTTCTAAAATTCTCTCAAACTCTCAAATTCCTTCCAAAATCCTCTCAATTTCCTTCAAAAAATCTCCAAATCCATATTAAATTTCTTTTTCCATTAAATTTCATTATTTTAAGAAAATTTTAAAATTTTTTATTTTTTTAAAATAATTTTAAAATTTTTAATATTTTCAACAATGGCCGGATCATTGATTCGTCTTGATATGAATCACATATCGGTGGAGCAAATGAACATGGTAAGTATTAAATTTAAATTTTAAATTTTATTTAAGATATTTTTATTTATGTATTTTTAGATATTTATTAATTTATTTTTTGTTATAAAAGGTCAAGATCGGCATCGGAATGTAATATTCGGAATATGCATGCTCCTCCATCACCGTTAGTAGAGAACTACCTGTGGGAAGCGAGATTTTGGCACGTGGCGACGGTAGGTGGGATGCAAGTTGGCGCTAAACCGATCGGTCGTTGATCGAAAGGTGGAGACCGAGACGCACACATTTCATCTTCCATGTGGAGAGTGCACTATCACTCTAGAAGATGTCCATCTGCATTTGGGATTGCTTGGTGGGCGGGCACTCGATGGACCGGTCCGCCCAATCTAGCAATTTGGAGGCGGTGTGCTACGAGCTTTTGGCGCCGTTCGGATAAAATGGATGGAGGTAAGGTGGAGATGGGCTGGTTACGTGCCACATTCCCCGATCTGAATGAAAATTCAACCGAAATTGAAAGAATTCGATATGCTCGATCATAAATTCTTCAAATAATTGGAGGCTATCTCATGGCCGACACGCCACGGAGCCGTGTACATCTAAGGTGGCTGCTAAAACTCGTTGATTTTAGAGCAGCCAGTGAATTTAGTTGGGGGTCTGTCGTCTTGGCAACATTATATCGGGAGATGTGCGGGGCGACCAAACCGAGGAGAGTAAAAATCGGAGGATGCCTGTCACTACTGCAATCATGGGCACGGTTTCGCTTTCCATTTCTACATCCTCGAGTGAACCACCCATATACATTCCCACTCATAACGAGGTAAATTTTATATTACATTTTGAAATTGTTATGTAGATTTTGTAAGAATAAAAGTGTGCTAAAAATTTATTTAATTAGGTGGAACCATCCGGCGAGTTATCGTGGATTACCGTCTGAACTTGAAGATATACGGCATCCACGTAGCAATCGGTCGTTGTAGTACGCATGTTCCGTTTCAAGGTCTGTGATGGCACCTGGGACGTATCTCTGTACCACCTGACACCATTGCCATATTTCATTATATAAGGCATCCCACCCACTATGCATCTTCTCTAATGCCTTTTGCTTAGCTATCCAAGCCTTGCGGTAAGAGGGCGTGTACCCCATTTGGCTACGGATATTGGCAATTACCACCGGCACTGAAGTCCTAGGATCTGCTTTTATCGTGAGCAGTATCAAGCTAGCCAACATAGCTGAATCCATTTTCGGATGATCTTCTGAAACACCTACAGAGGGAGGGAGTACATTAAATAATGCAACATTGGAAAATAAAAATATTATTCAGACACATTCAATATTGTACCTGCAGCACATGTATGTGGACCTTTGTACTTTTTGATCTCCCACAACCCTGTCCTCTTCCTTAACGAGACGACGATTTTCCATGAACATGTGTCGTCTTGCACCGCACACTTCGCCTCAAACTTATCAGATTTTGATTTAACGACGTGGTAATTAACGCCGCTTTTGATGCTATGTCGCTTCAAAGCACCAATAAAACTATCCTTATTGGTAAACCGATTACCAACTTCAAGTTCACCGAGATCTACCCCGAACTTGTACGATCGCGACCCGTGTGGTAGATCCGGAAACTCTAACGCATCATCATTTGACAGATCGACATTATGCATGTGGGCTGGAGGTGAGTATGCTCAATCGTGGATTTTCTTCATCATCTGCATTCCTATCACCATATTCACCTTCATTGGAATAGGCTCCGGTTCGTAAAATAATCCTACCTCCGCACCATCCGGCCGGGCTCGAGGTGGATCCACATCGGAGTCACCTTCTAACCCACAATCATCTGCAGCGTACGACGTCCCCTCACCGGTTGATGTCGCAAGTAGTACGTTATCCCTTCTTCTGGGCATTTGATAACGTCTCCAATTGGATGTAGATTGCCATCCAGTAGAACTTGATGCAGTTCCCCAGCTCGTATTTCCAGCGTCAAACGTCAAGCCACCGACGTACATGTCTCATCCACCGACAGAGTGTCTTGGGGGGATGTGCATTTGACACCGCTATCAACATGGGTCGTTCCAGTATTTGTAACACGCTAACCGAAAGTGCCGGCCAGGTCGTGTATACATCTCGAACACCGGACGGAAGTACATCGATTAGCGGCGTAAATTGTACATATAACTCAATATAAGTTGCTCGCTAGCAAGATGACTCGCACCATTGCCTCTAAGCTACGAGCACATTTTATGTCGAACGAGTCATATGTCACCGGATCAACGAAGAACAAAATCGATACGTCATTGATGAACTTTCATTGGCGCCGTTCAAGATTTTACGCCTATTCTTTACGAGTTCATCAAATCTATGTTTTGGCTAAATGACAACAGCACCGTATTCTCCGACAAAAAACAACACCATTCTCGGTGTGGCAAACCTCACCATCGTAGTAAATGACAGCACTAATACGTTCACTCATTTTGAAACTCTAAGTTTCTTAGCCTCTCTAAAATGTTTCTGCTGTGAGTTATGCATTCTAAGAACATTTTCTGCCTAATTTATAGCCTTAGCCCAAACTTGCTACTGTAGCAAAATCGTGTCCACGAGGGCGCGATTTGACACTATTTGCTCAGAAACGTCAAAAAAATTATTTCCTACATGACTAACTGTAGCGAAATCGCGTCCACGAGGCCACGATTTCACAATTTCTTCTCAAATAGCATCCTGGTAGAAGCGATTTCCCACTATTTGACCAGATACGTCAACTCGAAAAAAAAATTTTCAAAACCCCTAACCCCTAAAAAGCCTGCACCCTAAACCCTAAAAGCCAAAAACCCCAAACGTAAAATCAACGTCAAAATCGCGTCCCCGGTACCGCTCTACGTGGCATGACATCGCGTCCACGTCAGCAGGTCGCGCTGACGTGGACGCGATGTCCTGTCACATACCCTGACATCGCGCTGACGTGGACGCGATTTTGCGGAAAATGGCCCATTCCGGTAAATAATTAAAAAACCGGCCCATTTCGGTAATTTTTTAAAAAAATGGGATTTTTTTGGTAAATTAGCCGAGTTACACATCAATCGCAACAAAGATGATGAAAATAATTTCACAAAATGAAAAAGGAGTGTCGTTCTCGTGGAGTGGGCAGGCCATTAGGTGGTAGACGGCATCTATGTATTGTGTGGGAGGTGGCAGCAGCAGCAAGCCCATTTATGAATTTATTAAACTCAGTCACAGCCGTGACTTTATCTACGTGTCCTCTTGGCTAAGGCTGGGCCGTCAAGAAGTAGTTATGTGTGGACCATTCCCCTTTCTTTTTTATTTTATTATATTTGACATTGCACTTTCATTCTTTCTTTCTCTATTTTAGACTTTGCTTGCATTTTATTTATTTTCTAGTCCAAGAATTTTGGAGAGAGAGAGAGAAGTTCCTTCTAGAAAAACCAATGTTGGGCAGTTGAGTAAAATGAATGTATTCTGTTTATTTTCATTCAGTATTACAAAATACATTTTATAATATTTAAAATGGCTAAGTGATAGACAATATATCTCACAATATGTCCTTAAAGAGGATAACAATTATGCAACTAGTTAAAATGGTCTTTGGAAGGAAAGAGGGTTACAACGGTGTGAAATTCTCCAAGAGAGATTTCTCTTTGTTTAGTTTAATCTTCCAAAAGAAAATTTTAAGATTTTAATTTTAGACTACCTTGTAACGTTAAAACTTTTAAATTAATTTTTTTAGAGAATTTTATTTTCTAAAATTTTCCAAAGCAAACCCTTTTTTTAAAGGAAGAAAAGTCTTTTTTTTATTATGGGATAAAGGGAAAAGAAAATGCAGTCATTATAAACCTAACCAAACGAATTGAATCAAATTCTCTTCCTTTATTATGTTTCCACTTGGGCATGGTTAAAAAAGAAAATACAGCCAAGCAGCAATCTAAAAAGAGAAGTTGATGTCACGTGTCCCAGTAGATGATGTCATTGTGTTCCTTGAATCCTTGATCTTTAGTATAAAAAAGGAGGAACCCCTCCCCACCATCACCACCATTATCATCATTATCACATCCATTCCATCTCCCTAAAACTAAGAAACAAAGAATCCATATCTGTCTCTTTGGTCCTTTACCCTAACCCCCCCCCCCCCATGCTTAAGATGGAATATACTAGTGAAGTAGCTGCTCAATCTCCTTCGCCTAAGTCTTCCAATTCATCGTCTTCTCCTCCTCCTCCTCCTTCTACATCCGTTGTTATTAGCCCTTGCGCCGCTTGCAAGATCTTAAGGCGCAGATGTGCTGAAAAGTGCGTCTTGGCACCTTATTTCCCTCCCACTGAGCCTACCAAGTTTACCATTGCTCATCGTGTCTTTGGTGCTAGCAACATTATCAAGTTCTTGCAGGTATCCTTTTTCTTTTTCTCCATAATCACTCTCCCATTCACCCTAGAGCCTGATAGTGTGAAATGGTAAAATACTGTAGCTTCGGGTTAATGCGTTGACAATTGAGGCCAAAACAGATAATATATTTATGGAAAAGTCATTTGGTGGAACGATTTTTATTTTCTACAAGGGTGGGGCAGGGTTGAGACGTATAGCTAAACACAAATTGAGGTTTATTGACATAGTCAAAGACACTGCATGTGGAAAGGACCCTACTTTCTGCATTAAAATGTTGGCACTTGCTAAATATGTCGCCAAATGTACTTATCCGTTTCTCGTATATGCAAATGAGGGAATTGACTGTCCCGCATTAAATAATTATTTGTGGTTGCTCAATAGTCAATTATGATCAGATATGCTAAAACAAGGGAAATTTTCAGGAACTTCCAGAGTCCCAAAGGGCTGATGCAGTAAGCAGCATGGTGTACGAGGCGAGTGCCAGAATCCGAGACCCGGTTTACGGTTGCACCGGGGCGATTTGTCAACTGCAAAAGCAAGTTAATGAGCTCCAAGCACAACTAGCCAAAGCTCAAGCTGAAGTGGTGAACATGCAGTTGCAGCAAGCCAACCTGGTGGCTTTGCTTTGCATGGAGGTGGCACAGTCTCCTCAACAGAATCCCCACCAACCCATCAACGATTTCCTCAGCAACAGCCCACAAAGCTACCACAGCAACCCTAGTTTCTTGGATGACAACAACTTAGGTTCATCATGGGAGCCTCTCTGGACATGAAGCACTCAAGCTTTATATGCATATGTTTAGAAATTTTATGAAAATGAAACTCTCCCAACTCTAAGCCAATGGCTCCAAAGAAGGAGAAGTTGAAGGAGATTAATAAAATTAACTTGGTAGTAGATGGAAGTTTAGGGTCTAATCACTTTGTTAAAATTAAGTAGTAGTAGATTTGCTGTTGCTTCTGTTTTTTTTTTTTTTTGGATAGTCCCGGGATGTTGGCATGAAGTAGATATGTCTTTTTCCTCCATGTAATTTGCTCCCATGTTTGGAGAGAAAGAGAAATATGTACTCCATTTTTTTCTTCCTAAACTTTATATTTGTGTTCTGATTTTTGAAATTATAACAACTTTTAGGTCACCTACTATGATTACTTATAATTGATGTTTTGGTTTAGTTTTTTGTTAGATTAACTAGCTTTTGACCATCTCAGCAACTACTTCCTCTGATTTTGACTCGGGATTTAACAAGTAAATTAGTTTTTTTTTTATTATAAAATATGGGGTAAGAGATGCGATAACTAGGTTCGAATCTGCGTAAAATAAACTTTGACAAGTGTTTTAATTCTACTCCATATAAAACAAGACAATAAGTAAATTAGTTGTTGTATTTATTTTTAGAATTATCTATATTTATTTTATAATCTATGTTCAAGTTTATAACTATCTCTTTCAACAATATTATCTTTAAAATTTGATCCGTATCTCTCATTGACCATATTGTGCCTTACTATTTCCGTCGTCGTTAAATATTATTATAATTTTTTGTAGAAGGTATAAGTTGTTAATAGATGAATTTTGAAAACATGTCAACAGAAATTTAACCATAAATACTTTATGAATTTTGTAACTAGTTTTAAGAAATCACAATTATTGAATTCTAAATATAAATCTGGAATCTCTTTTATCTAAAAAGACTTAATAATGTAAATGTAAACTTTTTTGAGTTGATACCTGAAAGTTTTAAATATGATATTTATATAATTATATCAATGTATGAAATATGTGTTGGTGGAGTGCTAATTTGAAAGTGGTGATACAACCTGGAATTTAGAGAGAAATAGCAGAAGAAAAGAAGGAAGAGAGAAAGAAACAAATAAGGAGAGAAAAACGTTTTCTGTAATTCAATTCCAAAATTCACATAACCACCTCCTTAACAGCTGAAAATTTAAAGAGAAAAACAAAACGGTCTTGAGAATTAGTTACATTTGCCAGCTAAGTTCGTTATCATGACGCACCGTTTCATTAAAACTTAGCCTAGGCTTGAAATGCCCCTTTTAACTAAAACTGAAACACATCATTTTAAACAGCAAGAACTTCCTTTAAACTCATTGTTTCATCCCTATTATTTTATTTTTCGAATTCTACCACGTAATAAATATTGCCTTCCAAAAAAGATTATTGTCCTTAAGGATCAAAATAAGGAAAGTTGGCCTGAAACTGTTACAAAGGTTCCCAAGTAGCATCTTTAGCGAAAGTGTCCACCCATTCCACCAAGACTTTGGTAGTTGCTTGATTCCCTTTCTTCACCATCCTCTTATCCAATATTCTCATTAGTTCCTTCATCATGGCTCCATGAATATCCACCAAGGGCAATTGAGATTGAACTGGAGCTGCTCCTATATGCTTTTTCAACTGAGACACATGGAAGGTAGAATGAATGCTTGAGCCTGGAGGTAATTGTAATTGATAAACCGCCTGCCCCACCTTCTTCAATACAAGAAAATGACTAAAATACTTAGGAGAGAGCTTCTGATTAAGGACCCTTCTAACTGTTTGTTGTCTATATGGTTGCAACTGCAAGGAGACCAAATCTCCAACTTGAAAACTCATGTCAATTTTATGTTTATCAACATACGAGTCTGATCTCTTTTCAAGTGGAACTACAACATCTTTTGAGTAGCTTCGCAAGCATGTAGACTTTTTTCCACCACTGCTACAGGTGAGTACCCCTGCCAAATAGGGCATATGCTGTGGAGGAGGAGGCTCATAAAGAGCTTCATATGGGGTGAGCTGAATGGTTGAATGGAAAGAAGAATTATACCACCACTCAGGAAGTGGTAACCAACTTGACCACTCTGCAGGCTTCTCCCTTAGCATGCATCTTAAGTAATTCTCCAAGCAACGATTAAGCACCTCAGTTTATCCATCCATTTAGGGGTGATAAGCTGTGGATAGGAGGAACTTAGTACCAACTCGTTTGAACAACTCTTACCAAAAGCCACTCACAAATATCATGTCTCTGTCCGAAATGATAGAATCGGGCATTCCATGTAGTTTGTACACATGGTTCAAGTGCTCCTAAGCTACTTCCCTGGCTGTGAAAGGATGGGATAAATCTAGGAAGTGACCATAGTTGGTCAAATGGTCTACTAAAACTAAGATTGAGTTTTTCCTCTTAAATATGGGTAGGCCTTCAATGAAATCGAGACTAATGACAGACCAGGCCATTTATGGAACAAGAAGTGGTTGTAAAAGTCCTAGTGAAACTACATTTTCAAATTTGCATTTCTGACAGACCAGGCATTCTTTAGTCCAACACTTGACATCGGTTGTTAAACCCATCCAATACACCAAACCAGCCAAACACTTCCTAGAAGTTTGAATCCCTAAGTGCCCCCTATTGCACTAGCATGAAAGTGCTGAAATAACTCTCTCTTCAAGTTCACATCCCTCCCCACTACAATCTTTTCTTTTCCTGTGCAAGAAACGCCCATCCTAAGAGTATTTCTGGCGTTAGGAGTGACCATGTTACTGCACTTTTTGGATAATCCAAGTGATCTTAGCATCATCTTAATAGGGTTGTTGCACCCTTAGCAAGAGACTGAAGATAACAATACTATTAGCAATGAGAAACAACTGACCTCCTTCTAGTTGAGGTTGCCTGAAGAGGGCATCAACCACTCGGTTATTGATCCCCTTCTTATAAAGGATCTCAAAGTCATATCCTAACATCTTAGCCACCCACTTTTGCTGAAAGAAAGTGATGTCTATCTAATCAGATAAGAACCTTAGAGTGTGGTGGTCAGTTCTGATCTTAAAATGCCTCCCCACCAAGTAAGCATGCCACTTTCTTACTGCCAGAAAGACAGCCAACATCTCATTTTCATAAATAGAAAGTGCTTGTTGTCTCACTCCCAATGCCTTACTTAAGAAAGCAATTGGCCTACCCTGCTGTTGTAAAACTGCCCCTATCACAAAATCACTGGCATTTGTATCCACAGAGAATTCCAACTAAAAGTTTGGAAAAACTAACACTGGTATTGAACATAAGGCCTCTTTCAAAGCCTGAAAAGTCAAAGTAGCCTAATCAATCCAACCCTAGCCATTCTTTTTCAATAAGTCAGTCAAAGATTTAGCCAAAATAACATATTGCCTAATAAACCTTCTATAGTAGCTAGAAAGACTAAGAAAACTCCTCAATTTCTTGACTGGTTATAGAATAGGCCATTAGGAAACACATTCAACCTTGAATTGTCCATAGAGACTGTCCTATTGTGTATCACATGCCTCAAGTACTCAATATGAGCAGACCCAAAACAATATTTACTTCTCTTAGCAAATAGTTGGTGACTCCTCAAGATTTCAAGAACTTCCTTTAAGTGTTGCAAATGTTCTGCCCATGTGTTTAAATATACTAAAATATCATCGAAAAAAACCAATAATGACCTTCTGAGCAAGGGCTTGAAGACTGAGTTCATAAGGGCTTGGAAGCTTAAATTAGTATTAGTGATGCCAAAAGGCATCACCAAGAACTCATAGTATCTTTCATGGGTCCTAAAACCTATTTTGTGTACATTTGGCTCCCACATTTGGATCTAGTGGTAACTAGACCTCAAATCTATCTTAAAAAACACCTTATTTGCTCCTAACTCATCCAATAATTCCTCAATTATGAGGATAAAGAATTTATCTTTAATGGTAAGTTGGTTTAATTGTCTATAGTCAACACATAAGCTCTAGCTTCCATATTTCTTTTTTACCATACCAATCGAGGAAGAAAATGAGCTATTACTATCCCTAATTATCCCAACTTGGAGCATTTCCTATATCAACTTCTCCATCTCCCTTTTCTAAACAGTAAGACATCTGTAAGGTTGAATTTTAACCAAAGTCCTCTCATCTTGCAAAGGAATTTTATGTTCTTGCATCCTAGAGGGTGATAGTCCCTTTAGTGTTTGGAAAACATCAGCAAACTCATCCAGCAGGTATTGGAGTTATTGGTCATTGACGGTAGTCCCCTCTATCAAAAGGTAACTTGAGTAGGAGAGCTCATCACCAAAGTACAATGCCCTAACTCATGTCCAATGGCAGTAAAAAAGTTGAGAAAAGAACCAACACTCTTCTTAGTAATAGAACCAGGAACAATGCCATGCATAATGCATGGTTTTCCTTTAACCAAAAATTGCATGGTCAATGAACTAAAATTACAGATGATGTCTCCTAGAGCCAACAGCCACTGTACCCCCAACACCATATCACATCCCACCAAACATCTTTACACACCCCCTGGTAAATAAGAAACTACTATTGGTCACAGTAACTTTCAACTGATTATAGTGCAACACAGAAAGTGACAACTTGTGCACTAATTTGGCATCTATAAAATTGTAAGTACTGCTTGAGTCTACCAAAATGATAGTCCAAACAGACCTCGCTCGAGTTGTAACCCTCATCATATTATAACCTTGTAAATCAGTAACGACATATAAGGAAATAATGCGAGACTAATGAGGACTCTCCTCTAAAGCAGCTTCTTCTAACAATTTAGGATATTCTTGCAAGTCTTTGACCTCACCAATAGACATAGGCTTAAGTAAATTTTGATACAATTGTGATTTGACACACTTGTGTCCCACTTGGTACTTGTCCCCACACCAAAAATAAATACCCTTTTACTTACGTTTAGCCATTACAGTGGTAGAAATGGTCTTGTAAATAGGCTTATTAGTAGGAATACTAGACACAGGTGGCCCTTGGGAGGAGGAAACAAATTTCACAGGTGCTGAAGAATGACTTGACACAACAGAATGACTAAAGAAGAACATTGCTGAGTTGTTTAAGGGAACCAAAGTCTACTTAGAAGAATACGAGAGAATACCCTCAACCTTCCTAGCCAACTAGAACCCTTCGACCAAGGATGATGGTTGGAAGAGTTCAAGGTATTGACCAATCTCAACCTTCAAATTACTCAGAAAAATATTAAGAGCATATGGTTGAAGAAGGTGAAATTGGTTAAGCAAGGTAACAAAAGCACATGATATTGTTCAACAGTACCTTATTGTTTAAGGCTAACCAATTCTTTCATGGGATTACAAAAGAAAATAGATCAAAACCACTCCTGCAAGTTACGAGCATAGCATGGCTAGGTCAAAATATGGAGGCCACCATTCCTTTAGGAGTAGAAATGGTTCCAATCTAGTACTTGACCCTCCAAATTCAGCATAATCATCTGAATTTTGTTCGTCTCAAAAGTGCCTTTAGCTTCAAAGAATTATTCTAACTTAGCCCACCAACTTTAGAAATCAATGCCATCAAATTTTGGGTACTCAAGCCGAGATGGTCTGATACATCCATCCACAATAGTGGAAGCCTACAAATGAACACAACCCATATCAGCAGGTGGAGGAGGACTTGCCCTATTAGGAGCTTGACTAAAGTTTGGAACCACGAATTCTTTAGAAGCAAAACCAGGTGGTGCTCCTCCTTAAAACTCCTTTCCCGTTGCAAGTAACCTCAGTAGTGGCTGGTCTCAAGTACTAACCAAGCAAAGACTGAAGATCGCCTTTGAATTCCTCCTTAAACTCCTAAAGTTTGGTGTTCAACTTAGTATCCTAACGAACCAGCTCCTCTTAGGTCTTGGTAATCTCCTACTGTATCATGCGGAGCTCCTTCTGTAAATGCATGGACACGCCATCACTAGCCATGGATGGGATTATAATAGCTCTAATAGCTTTGATATGACCTGGAATTTAGAAAAAAAATAACAGAAGAAAAGAAGGAAAAGAGAAAGAAAGAAATAGAGAGAAGAGAAATAACAGAAGAAAAGAAGGAGAAGACAAAGAAAGAAATAGGGAGAAAAAAATGTTTTCTATAATTCAATTCTAGAATTCACATAACCACCTCCTTAACAACTGAAAACTTAAAGAGAAAAAGAAAATGGTCTTGGGAAATTAGTTATATTTTCTAGCTAAGTTCGTTTTTACGACGCACAGTTTCATTAAAACTTCACCTAGACTCGAAAACCTTGTTTAACTAAAATTGAAACGCATAATTTTAAACAGCAAGAACTTCCTTTAAACACACCGTTTTAAATCGTAACAAGTGGTTAAAGTTTTATCTCCTAAACCAATTATCAAAAATGGAATAGAGAGTGAAGGGTGAAGGTTTTGCATTGATACCATGAATTCGGGCAAAAAACTTTATCGCAAACTTTACTTTCAAGGCCAACATAGAATTGTAACTTTTTTGTAGAGAATCCAGTTGTTAGTAGTTAGTTAGAAGCATTTAGTAGCTAGTTAAAATTAGTTACTGTTAGGTAGTTAGTTAATATCTAGTTGGTTAGTATAAACATAATACATGGAATGTAAATTAAGTATGAATTAAAAGAAAAAAAAAATACCATTCTTTCTTCCTTTCTTATTTCATTTGTTATTTTTTCCAGTTATTTTAGCATGGTATCAAAGCAAGGTTCCCAACTCTATTCCAATCAATTTCTTTATGTTTTGGGGTTTTTTATTACTAGATTTACTGTAGTGTTCTTGATCTAGTTTTCTTGCAGTGTTTCGTTGATATTTTTGGTTTTTGTTTTCTTAGTATTTGACGATGGTTGATCCACCACATATAAGTAATCGCATAGTAGATTGAACATCATGATCGTATAGTAGATTGAACACCATACTCTTCTGTGCTCTCTGGTTTCAATCATCCACTATTCTTGCATTTTTCTGACACACTAAGTACATTGCTTGCTTATAATCAGTTACTTGGCTTTGAAAACTATAACATTTAGAGTTGATCTATGAGGATTACCTTGTTAGCCAAAAACAAGTTGAGTTTCAATGATGGCAGTTGTAAGAAAGAGTCTTATAGTTCTACACTTCATTCTCAATAGGAAAGGTGTAATACAATCAGTCTTTCATCAATCTTGAACACAGTATGCAAAGAACTTTTGGTTGGCATTGTGTTTGCTTCTAGTGCATTTCTTGTCTGACAAGATTTGAAAGAATGCTTTGATAAAATAGATGGCTCTCGTGTCTTCTTTCTTTACAAGGAGATATCATCACATGTTCAAGGTACTTTTGGATCCGGTGCCCTAAGTGTAGTATATTCGTTTGTATACTTGTATTTTTCTGAACAGATTGGTTTAATAAAATTATTTAAAAATTACATTAATATCATTTGTATATTGTCCTCAATGGTTTTTACACGCAAAACAAAATGAAAGAAAATATTGACTCATTGGTTAGCTAATGTTTAATTAATAATATGATGTGTTTCATGGTTAGATTGTAATATAGAAAGATAGCTTTTATTAGTAGATGAATCTAAACATGTCCTCAGTTTAATCGAAATGGAGCAAACTAATTGAAAGACTAATATATTGTCTATCAAGTCCAATTGGGGAGATATTTTGTCTTAAGCATCGAAGTGGATGACTCCTAAAAGATAGAGACATAGATGTGATTGACTGGACTGACAATAAATCAGACAGGACCCAAGTAGAATAGATTCTAAATCCATTTATGGGTTTATTCATTTGTAACGTTCATAGTGTGACATAACTTAATCTTGAGTGGATGATGGACTATGTATGCATGACTCGTATACTTTTATGTAAGTAAAGTCTGAGTTCAAATAGATAAGGAACCAAAAGTTGGTGCATTGGGTATATAAGACTTCTGCAGTATGTAGCATAATTCATAGTAGTAAAATTGATAGCCCAAGAAATGAGTAAATGATATCATCTCATTGGCATTACATGATAGATGAAAAGTAAATGTGGCCACAGGTCATTTGTCTTTATGTCAAATGATTTAATTACTATTTGATAGTAATTGACTTTTAATGAAGGAAGATGTAATGGTTACTATGAGATAAAATAAGATAATATTGGGAGAACGAGTTTATCCCAAAGAAATTAATGATATCCTATAAGAGTAACACACTTATAACAAGATCATTAGATGAGCACTGATTGAGTAGCTTTCATAACAAACGATACACATTAGTACTCTAAGGTGGGTTGCAAGATCCTCCAACATTATTATGCACTCTCTACATAATAAATTATATGTATGAGTTTCTAATCTCCACCTCCCAACCAATGTGGATATCAACTTTATATACAATTGAAATCCTTCAACTGGTACTGCAACACCAAATTTGGCCACAACAGCCGAATACATGGATCTATTGTCAATAAATGTAGCTTGTGGGTCCTATTTTGTAGAATATGATCCATGACCTATTTATATTTCATTCCAATAATGCATTAATAATTTAATTTAATTTAATTTAATTTAATTTAATGTTACCAATAATTTAAAGGGTTAATATTTGGTATATTGGCAATGTACTTTTTTATTCTATAAGCAACCTTAAAAATATCATGTGTCTTTTTTTTTAATATTTACTTTTTAATATTTTACTATACCTCTATAAGATATTTATCAACCCTCTAACCCTACTTGTGGAGTCTAAAACTCCAATGACAAAGATACCAAATATTTTCTTTAATTTAATTTAATTATTTATCATATAAAAATCTCCAAAGAAATACACAGTACTTATCAAAAAGACGAGGATGATGATGCCATTTCCAAAATATGTGAAAATGCAAAATTTATTAGTTCAATTAATATATTATTTTTATGCAAAATTGATCAAGCCTATCGAGCAACAAAGCCCAAGAAGAAGCTCTAGATCAAGGGTGCTTTCAAGAAGGTTGAATGATTATGTACTGAGTGCCACGTCAACTAAAGCCAAGTCAGAGGCAATCTAATGGTACTAGCAAAAAGGAATGGAAGATACCACTTATAGGGAATAAGGCGTTAAAAGTTGTATTGGAAAAAATCGATTCGAAAACAAATTATTTTGCCTAGCTAAAAATTAAAATTTTAAAAACCGGCAATCTAATCTGTGTTTTCAGCTAGATGGATCCTTGTCGTTTCCAGGTTTCAACCAAACAGCCTTCTCCGCTATTCTCGTACCAAGAATTGCTTTGAGTGTTGGCTTGAACGGATTCGAATCAAACACAGAACAAAAAGTTATTTATTTTACTTTTAGTGGGAAAGCAAAATTCTCTCTTTAATTGAAACTGGTAAAATTGTAATTCCCAGAAAATAGAATTTATTCTAAAAATAAATTTTCACTACTTTCTGACAAAATAAAAATATCTCAAAATTGTATATTTAACCCTACTGGTGTCATCTATTTATAAGGAGAAGAAGTAAAACCCCTTATTGAATTAGTAAAATCAATTTCAATAGAATAACAAAATCTAAGTCTAACTAGGAGAGAGAGTGGTGACAACCCTAATTAAATATACTAGGGTTTGTCGTCCCATGTATTAGCATGAAGGGCTTTTGGGCATCTCTCGTATCTAGTCTAAATTCAAATGTTTCCTAAACTTTTAACCTAACACTTTAGAATTCAATCCAACTCAATACATGTTTTTATAATCTCCCAAAATAAATATAATAAATTAATTTAAATTAATTAATTAATTTTCCAATTAAATAATTTTCTCAACTCGATTCTAATTCCGTTAAAATCATTTACCGTAAAAGAATATATGAGAAAATATATTTAATATTTCTACATTCAACGAATCCACTATGACTAATTAATTTAATTCTATTATTGAATTTTAATTAATTAATTAATTAATAATTCAAAAATCATAGATTAATGTTTTAAGTCATTTCCATTTCTATCCATTTTTATTCATTTGATTTAACATGCAATTCATTTTCGATTCCAATGAGCTAATGGAAAGGTTGAGTTTTAGTCATACAAATTTCTTTGAATCTTACAATTATTTACATCTTGAACGGCTGCTTTTCCAACTATAAACACGTCATTTTATATATAAAAGATAAATTAAACCAGAAAATTGCGAAAGAAATTCGTTGCGCGTTCTAATCACGATTAAACATCTTAATTCAGTTTGTTTATAACATATTCGTGAAGAAAATAGAGGTTTGATTTGAGAGAGATCATTTCTTGTTTCATGTTTGGACAATGCACATTGTACCACAAGTATCAGCTCACGTGCTAATGTTTGATTAACTTTTATGGGATTAGCGGATGGAAATTTTATGTAATAAATATATAAATATTTGAGACAAAAATATAATTTAGTATTTGTGGAAATGATAAGGTTGGTATCTTACATGTGAATGTATTATTTTAAATACTCTTAAATTTATTGTTTCGATAATTTTATAAATGAATTGGGGTTCGGTTGAAGGTGATACCTATTTAGTCAAAATTTTAAATAATAGTATAAATGTTTATTTTATTAATATTAGATTATTGTTAGGTGAAAAAATATGTAAATAACACATGAAGTTTTAGTTTAATGGTAAAGTATAAATGATGAAAATTAACGAGGTGTAGGTTTAAATCGATTATGTGTGTATATTTTTTCTATTTTTCTATGTAAAAGAAATAAAATGATAAGAAACCTTCAAGTTAACACAATTTACTTTGTAAAATGATGGTATTTTCATCTTTTTCTAATCGAATCATTATTTGATTAATTCGTGACACCAACATAATCAGGAACTTTATAATAAATATAAATAATTTTTTTATGTATTCTTCATTTATATTTTACAGCCCATATTTAGAGTTCGAGGCTACCCCTCCCAACAATGTTGATTTTAAAATTTGGACTTTCGTGTCCTCTAAAAAGTATATTGAACTCCAACATTCATTGGTATTAATTAAATAAAGACGGGTAATATTGAGTCGTGAAACCGCAACAAAACGCGGTTTTGGAAGGATAAATCAAATGATGTGCTTCCCACGTGAAATGATAATGAACCAACATTACGTTTAAGATTTGTCGGTTTTGATAGCCAAAAATTCGTCATCCTTTACCCAACATATCATTTCTGCAACTGGAAAACATTTATGTTCCTTTTTGACCAAATTTTGCTTTAGCTTCATCATTTCTTGGATATGTATATAGGTTAGCTTCATCATTTTGTCCATCTCTAAATTACAATAATAAAATGACACAAATCATTTTATTTAAATATTTTTTATATTTACATCAACTAAGATGAATAAAAAGACAAAGCAGGACTTAATTAGCAAAAGTAAGGTAGTTGAAGGACTTCAATAAGATGGGGTTTAGAAAGGTCAAAGTGAATCCAATAGTGTCCATGGACTACAAATATGACAATGACTATGTCCCCATTCAAAACCTTAGAAGAATATATGAAAAACAATGGCATGTACTTTGTTAGGAAATTTTTAACAACACCATGTGCATGCTTCCAATTGTCATGTTGATGATTTTTTTTTTAATGTTAAATATATATTATTTGGGACCTTTGGCACCTAATTTGACTGATCAGATATATATATATTGGGGGAATTTATTACTTAAATTTTATAAAGTATCCTAGTAATAAATAATAAGTTTCGGGAAAAAAAATATTTTTGGTTGTCTGTTGCCGGTTGAGTCTTAATTCGATTGATATGGATATTGTTGTCAATGTAAGAGGGTGTGAATTCGAATGCACTGAAACATATTATCCTCCTATTTATGAGTTGGGAAGGGACTATAGATAATTTTAAGCATCATATCCAAAAGAATAAATATAATTAAAATCTGTTTACTTTATTTCGCATTTTATTGTTATAATATTTTATTTTGTCAGTTGGTTTAGAATGAAGACATTAAAAAAGCCATCGCAGTCTTTTTAATTTCACTTGCTGCTTTCTTTCTCACTAAAACTGATTAAATAGGTGGATCCATATGGGGATGTGTAAGAAATTTTAAAAAAAATCCATTTTATAAATCTAAGGTATTTGGAGTCTAAATTTTGGAGATGCAATTTGCGATTACTCAGAAATTAAATCAAATTTGATTTTTTAAAATATATTTAAGTTTATCTTTTATATAAAAATAAATATTTTATATTTAAAATAATAAAATAATTTAAAAGTTCTTAAAAATATTATTTTCTAGAAATATCTATAAAAAATTGAAATTTCTTTCAAATATAATTCAAAAGCCATAAAACAAAACTTGTCGTGTTGTCAAAATAAATTTAAACATTTAAAACATTCAAAAGCCATTTTGTTTTCACTTATTTATGGACTCTTCAATTTAATTGGTTTATCATCAACATAAACCAATTAGTGGTGAAGAGTATAATTTGACGTAAATGTGTTTATATGGGCAAAAGATTTAGAAAATTAGAAAACAAGGATTGTAGAGAAAACGTGGAAGTTAATGAGTAAGTTTGAAGGCCAAAAAATAAAGATGTAAAAAGCCCGTTGGAACTAAATTGAGCTATCAAGCTCAGGCCTCCTACACCTGTGTCATCCTCTTATTTTGCTTCATTATTTTTTTAAGAAAAAAAGAAGAATCTAAAAGGAGTAAGAGCATAATTATTATTAGTGGGTGCGGCCAAAAATGGAATGCTTGGCCACTGGCCATTCATTTATGATTTATGAAACATTTCCTTGAAGTAAGTTTTGTTTTGGTTTTCAATTTAATGATTTCCCCCATATGTATTTACCTCTTTGGTTTCCAGCCCTTTCTTCATTAATTGTTATGTTTTTAAAACATCACCTCATTTAATTATCACTTATTTGTTTTCAACATAAAATTGTACAATTGTGACATTTCATGGGACAACATTTTGGACACACACATTAATATCATTTTAATTTTAATTAACAAAAATATGATGCGACTGAAAATTAATATTATGTATGTTGAAACCTTTTTTTTAAAAACAAAAATATAGTTGTCGACTTTAAAAAAATAAAAATTGGAGTCGCCACCGATCCTTTATTGAGCTGTAATCGGCTCACCTTAAAAATTATTTTGGTCTACGAAATTTGAGAAAATGAGTTCGGGAGTCAGTTAAGCACGAGGGAGGGTTAGTACTCTCGTAACGCCCAAAAATCGGTACCAAATTGATTATTTAATGTCTTAGTGACGAGGGTTAAAAAGATTTTTTTAAAACTCAAATGATGAAATCTGAAAAGGATAATCAAATGTTCAAGTTAGATAAAGAAATCGAGACCCAATACGTTAGAGTACAATTTCTCAAAATCCCCGAACTTTGGATATCGCTTTTTAGCTTTTAAAGAAAATCTTCATTTCGATAAAGCAATATGTCATGCCCAATACGTTAGGACACCACAAATTAAGTTCCCGAAAATGATTTTTATACTTATGCACTTTGAATAAAGAATATTCTCGGTTATTTATGATTAATAAAGAAAATCGGAACCCAATACGTTAGGGCTCAATTTCCTCGAAAATCCTGAATATCGAATATGACCTTTTGTTTTAGAAATTCTTATTTCGAGACGACAAAATGTTATGACTAGTAAGTTAGGACCCGAGAATAAGCTTTTATTTGAAATTTGTGTGAACTTATTGCAAAATAAATACTTGGTTTTCTAAATTCGTCGAAAAATAATCGCAATCCTGTAAGTTAGGACACAATTTTTCTCGAGAATCATAAATGCCAAATATTTTGAAAATTTATAAAATATGATAATTTTAATGCTTTGACGAAACCAAAATATATGTTTCTTTAAAAGTATGATAAAATGTAAAACACGTACTTTAAATTATACATGTAATGTATCTACAAAATATGCATATACATAAGTATGATATATAAGTGAATTTTTGCAAACATGTATATGGATATATTAAAACATATATAATAAAGTTATAAAAATAAAGTATAAAAATATGTATAGGTATCTAACAATATATATATAGAAACAAATAAAAATAAATAAAATATGTTAATAAATTATGAAAATATATATATATGTTTATATATAAGAAACATGCGGAAAAAATATTTATAATAATTTTGAATAATGTACGTATATATATTATAAAAATGTATATATATTTGGATTATAAAATATATAAAAACTATATAAATATTATAAAATATAAATTTAGTACGTATATATATGTATATAAAACTAAGAATATAAAATAATAATAAAATATAAGATATGTATATATTAATAAAATATATATATATATATACCTATATATAATAAGATACATATGCGCATAAATATATGTAATAATAATAAATAACATTATAATAATAATGATGCAATAACAATATCGATAATATAAAAAACTAAAATAAACCTAAAGCTATCAATTAGGGATCAAACTGTAAAATAAACAGAATTAAAAGGCTGAATTTAAAGATATAAAACACTAAAAAGGATTAAATAAAAATACGCGCAACAGAAGGAGGATTCAAAGGGAAATTAACCCCATCTTCCAAAACGCTGCTCAGCAACACAGATCAAATTGAAACAGTAATAAAACACGTTGCCAAATTTAAAAGAAATAAAAAAATAATTTAAAAACACTGTAAAAGCAGGGGGACCAATTGCGCAAATGGCCCACTTTGAAGAAAAGCGCGGATCCTCCCCGGGTCAGATCGGGTTGCACACGGGCATGGCCTGTACGGCGCCGTTTAGGGGGTCACTGCAGACCCCAAACGACGTCGTTTTAAGCCCTATAAAATCCCATCTTAAAACCCTAAAAATCAATCTCCTCTGCCATTTCCAATTGCGCCGTTGCCATCTCTGCTCTCCATCGCTCCACCTTCCTCTCGTTCCGAAGACAGAATGAAAAGATCCCCCAACGCTGCTCGCGGCAGTAAGTCCCCCCTTTACTCCCTTTTTCGTTTATTTGTTTTAAGAAACAAGGAAGAAAATAAAAAAAGGTAAAAAGAAAAGAGAAAGCAAAACAAAACCGATCACCTTCAAAAATTGTTTTTGATTCTTTGTTTTTTTGTATTTCTTCAATATTTTCTTTACAATATTTGTCTCCCTTTTTACAGATTTCTCTTTAGCTTTAATAGCCGCCATAAAAATCAACAACCCCCCTTTTGTTTGCTGTTTTCGGTTCTTTTTGTTGTAGGTACGGGCATTGTGCGAGGTGTGCTCAACGTGCGGGGCTATTGAACTTGGGTGGTTGCTGCGCCAGGGGCGGTTGCTGCGACGTGGGGCGTGCGGCGCCAAACTGCTGCTTAGGGTTTCTGTACCTTTGGGCCAATTGGGCCCTGTAATTGGGTTAAGCTTGGCCCAAGTTTTATTGGGTTTAATTGCATTTAATTTGGGCTATGCAAATGATTTTGGGTTGGTCTTATTTTGAATGGGCTAGACAAAAATCGGCTATTACAATGTAGAAATATTGAAACTCAAACTCTCTTACGCTATGCTTGTTTCACTGAAAATGGCTTCTGAAAAATGAGTTGTTTTTTAAGAAAAGTTAATATTTTCTGGTGTTTTGATGAATCTGTGTAAAATATTTTTTTGTTGTTTGGTATATTTCTTAAAAATATTTCATAAAAGCTATTTTCAATGAAACAATCATACATTTGAGAATTTCTTATCTTTTCAATGTTTAATTGAGTTTGTTTTATATTTGTTAGGGATCGACCCAATTAAGCAACAAGTAACAAAAAAAAAGTGGAATAAATTGAGAAATTGAACACACAAATTTAACGTGGAAAAACCCCTCCAAAGAGGATAAAAAACTACGGGCAAATATAGTTTTACTATAATGACAAAAGAACGAAGAGTACAAAAGATGGAGATAAAACTAAACCCCAAAAACTCGAAAACAAATAACCCTCAAAACGTAAACACAAAATTCTCTAAATGTGTTATGAGTTCTAATATCTAATGGGTGTTTTTACTAAGGTTGTAAAAGAGCCTATTTATAAGCTAAATTCAAATGTCAAATAATAATAAAATAATCTAAACTAATCGGTGTTTGATCAAACAAATAAATGAGTTTAACTAAAAGATTATTTCTCAAATTTGACTGAAAATAGAGTCATACTTAACAATATCTATAAGTTTATATTTTAAATTATTCTTTGCAAAACAAACACGACATAAATATATTTGTTATAGAATATTATACAACAAATTCTTTTTAACAATTGAAATTTATTTTATAAAAGAAAATATTTTTATTATTTATTCATTACATAAATTGAGAATATAAATGATATAGATTCGGTCTAATAAAAGTTTGATGGGTCGACAAAATTTCACGATTGAAATAAATAGATATAAATAGTATAGATCTAATTTCATTTATAAGAGGAGAGAAAACTTGTACAATTATTTTTGGAAAGGGATATAAATTGCAATTTGATACACTAATTTTGATTTGATTTAATTATGCATATGAGATTTTAATTATGGTTCAAATGTATATACAAAACTTTAATTTTGATGTAACAATGTTGTTTGATAAAAGTAAATATTATTTTTAATTTTAATCTTATTAATATAATATTTTGTATTAGTCTGGATAGTATTGAATGAAAGATAAATATTGTAATTTGAATATCTCATTTTAAAAGTAAATAATAATTTATTTTAATTTCTAATAAAATAATATCCATGAACTTAATATTTTCTACCTTAAGTGATAAGTAGTTATTCAACACTTTTTATTGAAAATTTTATATGAAGTACAAAATTAAAATAATTATCAAACACATCTAAAATATAAAATATTGATAAATTTTGGTTTAACAAAGACATCCTTAATTTGTGTCAAAAAAATTATAATAAAAGAAAGTAAAATGAAAGAATAGGGTTGTAAAAGGGGTCTAAGCCTAAAGCCCAAAACTTGAAGAGCCCTATCCATCACCCAACCACTAGGATAATTTTTGGGTCAATCTTCATAGTAAAATGATAATTAATATTTATATTTTCCATTTTTGAAAATTTTCATTTTGCGAAAAAAAAATATTTTTTAATATTTAACTTTTTAAATGCGTTTCATAAGTATAATAAATTTTTATTTAATTCACCAATTTTCAATAAAAGAAGTGTTAAATAGAATAAGCAAGGAAATAGCTACTTATTATTTAAGGTTGAAAAATTTAGTTGATTTTATTTTTTAATATATTCAAAATAAAGGGACAAATCTCAAAATTATATACTAATTTTGATTCAATATGCAATTTGATATATGAATTTTGATTTGGTCTAATTATTCACATGAAACTTTGATTGTAATGTATACATGGAACTTTAATTTTGGTTCAATCATACACATTTAAAGAAATAAATACATCGATCTATTTTTGTATTAGATAAATCTAATTATATGTGTATGCAATATATAAACAAAAAATGATGCCATATACAAAATTGTGTTAATAATATGTGAGGATTGGATCAAATCAAAATTTCGTGTATAAAATTGCACATTAAATTAAAGTTTATGTAGAGTTTTGAGATTTATCCTAAAAATAAATGATCTCTTTACTTTTGTTAAAAATTAAAATATTAAAATTATTTTATTTAATTTATCCAAAGCTATCTAAAATAATATATTAATAAGATTCAAATTAAGAAATAAGTAGTTTAAAAAATCAAGATTTATTATTATCAAACAACATTGTTATATTCAACACTTACGTCCTATTTGGTTGGGTTGATATTGGCATATTGTGTACTCTTTTTAAATGATTTTTTTTGTCTTGAAGTTGAACCAGCTTCTCGATTCAAGATACTCTTTTATTTTATGACTTCTCTTTATTTATTTATTTTAAGTTCAATTTTATTATATTTTTAATGATTTGCTAATGTATTTGAGTGACAATGACATGATGTTAGAATTTTTCATGACATTTTACCAATTGTCTAGACTATTTTTATTAGGAACAAGATGATTTCGTGGTGGTTTTGTTTAGGAGTAGATTGTATTTGCTTGTGAGTAATTATGTGAATATACACATGTAATGTCAAGAATATTGTGATGTTAGTTTTACAAGGAAAGCTATTTCATGTTCTAAAATTCTTAAAAGTTTTTTGTTGGATGCTATTCAGATTGTCGTGATTGAAAGATTGCATTAGGTTATCACTATTAACTTTGATTATTGTTATTTGTAACATTATATGATACTTGATCCTATTTTTTTTTTATGTTACATTGTTGGGTATGTCTTGTATTATTCGTATTAAAATTGTCTTTGCAGAGATTATTAAACAGTTACAGGTATTTCATAAAAAAATGACTTGTTCCAATATTAATGTTAAGAGAAGTACTAGACTACTAGTCGAGCTTTTAACTTGATTGGGTCTACGGATCAAAGGAGGAGGACACTAGGTGCAGCAAGTCATTGGAGTGAGATGATGACACTAGTAAATTGGTGTTTTGTTCACCTAATCATGGAGAAAAGTTTAACTTCTTATATGCCTAAAATGACATCATACACATTATATATATATTTGCGAAACATCATAGGATTAGAGTTTTTGCCCATAATGATGAACAAACATGTAATGAATTAAGAATGTCTAAAGTTGTCTTTTTTTAATTAGGGTGAATTACTACAAAATAAAAAAGTAGGTTGAACGACACAAAAAAACTTGTTAATTGATGAGCAAGTTGAAATTTTCCTTTTCATATTAAGAATCGAACTTGTAGTGATACATTTCAAAGATTAGGTGAAACAATGAGTAGGTATTTCAATAGAGTCCTTATTAGTGTTATTAAAGTCGAACACTTGCTATTTAGAAAGACTAAATCTATTCACAGTGATTCAACCAATGACAAGCAAAAATGGTTCAAGATAATCATTTGAAAATAATGTTATTGATTTGATATACATATTACTAATATTAGTTAAATTAATTTAAATAATCTTTGTGATTAAGTGTTGTTAGAATTTTATTGTGACATTAGATGGAACCAAAGTATGAGTGCAACTTGAGAAGAAACTTAAGTATGGTACAAGGAAAAAGTTTTCTAGGATCCCCATTACTTGAAGAGGTACTCTAAGTTAATCCTGAAGAGGTTTATTAATGAATAAAACATTAAAAGAGAATAGCTTTGTCGATCATGGCATGATCAAATTCTTCATAATATCGGGTTATTCGGGTCTGTTTGTTTTGTTCAACTTTATGTTGAGAAGATTGTCTATAAGTTCTATGCCCACCTGAATAGAGGTATTGTGGTTGTGAACAGAAAATTCTACCACAAAGTGTTCTTACGAGAAGAGTGGTTCAAGTTTGGTCTAGAAAAAAATTGAAAGGTGCTAAATTGCTATACAAACAACATCGTTGAGCTTGATGAATCCCTAGATGACTCAAATGCAGCATTAACTAACAACCTCTACACCTCCTAGCCTAAGAAAGGTACATTGCGTGCTTTATCTTTAGCTCCTATTTATGCTACAGTTTTTGAAATTGTTATTCGTAATTGGCTTCCTATAGCCAAAGAGATATTGTGAGTAAAAGAATGGTTTCTATCTTAATAAAGGTTGTTGAGATGATTGAGTTTGACCTTGGTCAACTCATATTTGATGAAATTTCAAAGTATGCTAAGAGGTTGTTCACAAGTTACCTATTGCCTTATCTGTCCTTAATCTTTCGAGTCATATCTTCTAAAACCCAAGATTGGTTCGTGCCACTGGACAATATGAGAAACCAGCTCTTGACAGAAAGGGCCTTACTAGTTGATCTCCTACCTTTGGAAGATGATGAATAGGTTGACACTTTGTTGACCAAAACATGGGAGAATGAAGAGGAGGTGCTGAAAGCTATGGGTTGAGGGGGAGGATATTCCAAGGAGGAGATGTGTTTCTATTATGTGTTTCTGTTCGGCTGGTATTAAGGGGGGCTTATTGTTTTGAACTCTTTTATAGTCTTTTATTCTTTTGGATTAATGTAATTAATTATTTGTTGCTACTGCTACAAACTTCATTTGTTTTTGATAAATTTATGATACATTCTGTTATGAATTTCATTTACTTTGATGCATTCTTCAATTGCATAAATAGCTTGCTTAGTTATAATTATGGTTAGATGGTTATGGATGCAAATTCATTTTAGTATTAATGATTAATTGCTTAATTATTTTTTAAGTTTTTAAGTTAATGGGAATATTCTAAAGGGAGTTGATGTTTCTTGATGATATAATTTCTAATATTGTAAATGTTTTGTTCAACAAATTGTTGAAGAGGGAGATTGTTGAAATGGAACTGGTATTTTAGTGTCAAGGGAGTATCCACTCCTTGACCACATGAATTGTTTAAGTCATTTTTATATTTAAAGGTTGACAATTTATTGAATGGTATATATAGGTTGTACTGAGTATATGGGTGATATTTAGATCATTAATGAAGATCATACCACTTAAGGAAACATATTTTGGAGATTGGATCGAATCAGATCACCTTATTGAATCCATTGGATGATGGTTATTGAATTGGATTGAAACATTGATTGCTTGGTTTAGTTGCCAAGAGTCCATGTTTACCTTATACTTTATTATTATATTGTATTCATCTTATTCTATTGTAGTTTAATAGGGCTCGATATAGATCTTCTTATATTAGCAAGTCTAGAAATATTTTATATAATTGAGAGAGTTGTATAGGTTATTGTAGAGGTGTTCATGGGCCAAATTGGATTCTGATCGAGCCCATGCAAGGTATCTAGACCAATTTTGCAAGCTCGGGTTTGGCCTGACCCTAAAAATGAGCTTACTTTTTTGCTCAAGCTTGACTTAATTTAAGAAAGGTAAACCCGATCAACCCATATTTGACTTTTTAGATTAGTTTTTATTTAAAATATTTTTTTTAAATATATAATACACTAAATGCACTCAAAAAAATGCTAAAATATATATAATTATTATTTAACATATATAATTAATATAATATTTTTTAAAACATAATATATTCAAGTTGGGTTGGATTAGGCTTGGGCTAAAAAATCTTACCTCAGGCTCTACCCATATAAAAACGGGCCTTAAATTTTACTTAAGTCTATTTTTCGGGCCTTATATTTTTGTCCAAACACTCTCATTTTTTCGGGTAAACTTTCGGGTGCGAGAGGGTGACCCAAGCCATGAACAGGTCTAGGTTATTGTATATAGAGAGAATTAAGAATTTAATTTAATCTTGTGAGGAAATTTTATTTTCCAAGTGCACATTGATAGTAAAATCTTTTGTGTTATGATTTTATTTACTGAAACCATAAGGATGAATTTAGTGGTGAGAGTATCGTTCTTCAAGGCAGAAAGGTGAGGAAATTGTCACGACTGTGTGATAGATTATAATCACTTGTGGTAAGTGTTGAATATAGTGGATATTTCTCAATAGTTTAGGTTCCTAGACATGGAGAAATTGAATTGCGTAAACAAATTTTCTATCCCTATTTACTTTATGTTTCAGGTAATGTTAAAAGGAGTGTCCACACCCTTGTCACTCCTTGCTTGTTTGCAAGCTACCGTTTTGGACTAACAGGTTTCTTCCCTATCTTTCTAATAGCTTCTGTTGGTGATTTGAATCTCGTCAATTCCAGTTGGGTTCTAGATTCATATTTCGCCTTCACCTTCAATATCTCCTAGGGTGTTCTGATGGATATATGTGTTTGGCTTGTCTCCATCGTAAAATGGTTTGCTTGAACTCTTTATTATTATTTTTTTGGAGAGGGAATTTTGATCGGTCTTAAGATTTATGTTTCTCGGTTTGTTCTGTCTTACCGCAAGATCCTTGGCTTTTATACAATTCTTATGGTTTTCAAGTCTCCATTTGTTCCTAACTACCATCATCCTTGCTTGAAAAGTTGATGATACTTGGGAGTGGATCCTGTCGCCTGATGGAGAGCTCAGAATGAAAAGGCACTGGACCCAAGCCTTCTTCAATGAAATTTGGTTGAGTCTTTGTGATGGGTGTCAAAACCACCAAATATAAATTCCTACAACAAATATGGCAGTAAATTGAAATCTAGAGCAATAGGGTCGAATCCACAGGGTCTGGTTATCTAATTTTGCCTTTTCTTATGACCAGATTTGCTGTCACGATCATAGTCGTGCCCACGACTTATGCGTAGTAGTACTGAAAAAAATAAGGGGTTTAAATTGATTAAGATAATAAAATAAGGAAATATAAAGTGTAATAAAATAAAATAAAAACAAATTCGAAAATGCAAAAATAAATTTAAGAAAATAAAATAAATTGGTAAATAAAATATTTTTAAGGTCAGCCTTAGCCTCGGTGTACTCTGATCTTGAATCGATCATTGAAACAAAATTTTCCTTCCAAGCGATAAGCTGGTTATAGCAATCGAGGATCCCTCAAACTGCCAACTCTTCCTCTCATAGTCGATCCTGGTATCACCTGCAAAATTGACCCTTGTCGAATTTCTAACCACGTGGCACGTACCCGTAATTTAAGACTTCAATAGCCTTGTGATCTGAAAAGCCCAACTTGAATTAACGGCCTCAACCGTGTGAGTCTTTTAAATCCGATCACTATTTCCCTTGACGGAATCCAACTAGCTTTTTCCAATTGAACACGCCAATTTGTTCGCAGGATTTTGAATACAACACTGTCGACTCAACTTCCTAACTGTACACCAAACGATTCCAACCCAACGCGCACTTTTTGAATTGAAATCGAATCAACTTTGAGGGACGAATTTGTACTATCCTATATATCGGAGAGATAGCGAATGTTGAATTGCAAAGTATTTAGTGTGGGTTCATATCTAACGATTATTTTGTCGAAGTGATAACTGGGCTAAGGCTAAAAAGGATTTAGTTAATCATGAAAAGAATTATAATAAATGGTTTAAATGAAATTATAGAAAGTGAGAATGAAAAGGGCTTTGGAAGGTAATTAAGCCTAAAGTTGAAAGTAAAAAGAAAAAAAAATTGAAAAAACATAATAAGGGTAATAGTGGAAAGGGAAAGAAAAAAAGAATAAATAATTTATTAAATCCTAAAGGAAAAGTGTGTTCAATTGGTTGTAGCCACTAGGTATTTATACACACCTTTAGTGCTAAAATTTAGCTAGATTTTTCCTAAATATTATTACTAAATAATTCTAGATATTATCACTAAATATTATCACTAAATAATTCTAATTATTATCACTAAATAATTCAAAATTTAAAAATCGAATTTAAACTAGTTACAGAGTTTTAACAATATCAAAAATGCTTCAATCTTTATCCAGTCACTTTTAAAAAAAACTTCAACCCTTCAATCTTTAGCCAATCATCTTTGAATCTTCAATCTTTCAATCAAGCCATCTCTTTGCTTTTTGTTCCAATTTAGGCCCTTTTCGTAAGAGTTTGAATTCAGCACACCAACTTTATTCGCTATAAAAAAAATCTAAATTTAATAGCATTTTATCCGATAATTAGCCAAAAATAAATACATTAAAAATACAAATTTATCTTGCTAACAAATTCTCCCTACTTAGCCAATGCTTGTCCTCAAGCATGATATCCACTAAAAATAATTTGTCAATCCCTTTCAAAATCAAAACTCCCTTTCCTAGTCAAGTATACATCAAAAAATTAGGTGAATCAAAAATAAACAATTGCTAAACTCAATGAATAAGCATTTTATAAAATCTCAAACAGCATGTTAAACTCAACTATTTCACTAAATTTAGGCTCAATCAAACATGCGAAATGGTCATACCCAATATATACTTTTATTTATATCTATATATATTTTTTTGTTTTTATTTTTTTTCAAATGTAGTCAAGTCTTTTGACGCGAAGTGAGATGACAACCAAGCATCTCACCCAAGTTACTCAACCCGACACGTTCTCTTTATTTATTTTTAACTAATTTAAGACATAATCAAACCTTTTTACACGAAATGAGATGACAACCCAAGCACATCATCCTGGTTACTCAATTTCATAGGTCCCTAATCGATTTATTTCAAGGTAGGTTAGTTAGTAGAGTGTTACAAGCTTCGGCTCGTCACCAAACCTTTTGATGTGAAATGAGATGACAACCCAAGCACCTTATCCCGGTTACTCAACTTGGTTACATTTCTAAATCTTCACTCTTAACCGAGCTATTAGCAAATTTATTTATTTATTTATTTAAACGAGTACTTTCATTAGGCAAGTTCAACAAAACCAATAATTTTCATGAAATATCGACTAAGGTATAACATTTTCAATTCTACAAAATATTCATTGATCAAACAAACAATAGTTATTCATAATTCACCCACTTATTTAAGTAAACTAAACATAAGAATTAGAGGTTTATTTCCGAAATGAATTAAAAATTAATCTTAGCAAAATACATGTAAAAAGAAAGTATGACATGATGCTACGAACCCCCTACTTAGCCTACATTGCCCCCAATATGCTAAAAGAATAACAAGAGTGGAGAAAAGTATACTCCCCGTGTATATTTAATGGGTCAGAAGATGGTGGAAATGACTGCTTTGCAAAATAGTATGGATGCTTGATATGTTGGCTTCCATTATATCGAGGCAAGCTTCAATGCGATGAAGTTGTTCATCTATAACTAAAGGTGGTTTCTCCTAGAAAACAATACGATCAAATAGATTAAAACAATATTTTATTTAATTTTCAAACTAAACTAGAATTCAAAATTAAATTAAATAAATAAAATAAAAAGAAATGTGGGTTACCTCCTATAAAACGCTTTTGTTTAATGTCATTAGCTCGACAACCTGAGTGTTATTCATTTGGTTTCTCAAGAATTAACTCTTCCATTATGTGCAGTTGGAATTCCTCCATTATTGGTGGATTAAGATGTCTTTGAGCTTCTCCGTTTGGGTTTGCTTTTTCCTTTATCAGAATCCTTAAATGTTCCGATAACGATTTGAGTTCCAGTTCCGAAGCCTACAAAATAGCAGGCAAGAGTTTAGTTTTAAAAGGAGAAAGTTCAAAATATTTACCTTGACTTGTAGGAAATTATGGAGTCTCCTATAAAATAACGGTTTCACGAATCGGTTCTTTGAACATCATTAACTCCTTTAATTTATCCATCATATCGAGGTCTAAACTATTGCAAAGTACAGTTTGTAACCCATCCTCTTCATGATACTCAAAATGAAATTTCGTTAGTGGTTCAATAATATCAACTCTAGAAGTAGTCGACATTGTACTGGGTTAACCCATCGCCTCATAAACATTAAATTTTACCACATCACTGTCAAATTCCATAGTAAGGGTTCCACATCAAACATCAATCTTTGTACATGTGGTACTTAGGAACGGTCTCCTAAGTAGAATATCGGAAGCATTTCTTGAATGGTCGTCCTCAATATTGATGATGTAAAAATTTACAAGAAAAATTAGTTTATTTACCTTTACGAGGACATCTTCCAACACCACTTCTGGATATACGCATGACCTATCTGCCAATTTAATAATCACTCCTAATTCTTTCAAAGGACCTGTGTTTAGCAATTTAAAAATAGATAAAGGCATTATATTACCTATTTTGCAGGATATAAAAAACATACTTTGGTCCTTACACTTAAACAGGATTTTCCTTTGTAGCACTAGAAAAACATTTTCTCCCTCACTCACCCATTTGTTTCCTTGGAACTTCTTTTTGTCGGTACATAGTTCTTTCAAAAATTTTGCATAGCGTGGAATCTATTTAATTGCATCAAGTAAAGGAATATTAATTTCTATCTTTCGGAATGTCTTAAGGATTTCTTTTTCCTCTCGTTCTTTTTTAACTTGGGCGAGCCTTCAAGGGTATAGGGGAGGTACAACAATTGGTTTATAAGGTGCCGACTCAGTGGGAGCTGCTGGTTTGACTTTCTGTTCAACGTTGTGGTCACAACTCATGCCTGGCACTAGTTTTGACTGTTTTCCATCATTTACAGTCACATCACTTGGATTTGGACGTGGGTTCAGCTCAATTTGATATCGTAATTTTCCTTGGTTCTCCAAACGACTAACCGTAAGAGCTAACTTACTTATTTGCTGATCCATTTCTTGGAGATGCGCTTCAGTCTTTTCTTAGAACTTTTCGATACTAACAGCTAACCTTTCTACTATGGTTTTAAGAAATGACTTTGGAGGTTGATACTGTTGATGTGGATGTGGTCTTGGTTGATATGGTTAATTGTATCGAGGGTTCAATCCATAGCTTAGATTTGGGTGGTCTCTCCACCCTGAATTGTACGTATTCGAATATGGATCATAGCGCCTTTGAGGAGGCACTGGGAAGTTCCCAACGGCATCTACTTGTGCAATTGTGTCTTCAAGTAAAATCGGGCATGAATCAATAAGATGATCAGACTTAGCACAAATCTCGTACAACCGAGTTGGATTCGTCTGTCTTGCAAGCATATTTTTAACCACGTTAGTAAGTTCATCAATCTTATTTACTATGGAATGAGTACTTAGCTCATGAACCCTTCCCGTAGGTTCCATAGGTGGTTGATACTGTTGAGAATTTACAGCCATAGTCGAAATTAATTCTCTAGCTCTTTGGGGAGTCATGTTCACAAAAGCCCCTATACTAACAGTATCAATCATCTTCATATCCATTGGGGGTAACCCTTCGTAGAAATACTGTATGAGTAGTTGTTCAAATAGGCCATGTTATGGGCAACTTGAGCACAACTTATTGTATCATAAAGTGATTCTACTTCCTTTTGTTGAATTCCGACTATACTCCTTCTTAATTCGGCTGCTTGAGCTGCTGGGAAAAACCTGTCAAAAAATAATCGAGACATATCAATCCAAATATTAACAGATTCTGAAGATAAATAAAATAGTCATTCTCTAGCAGAGTCGACTAATGAAAAAGGAAAAACTCGTAGTTTTATTTGATCCTTAGTTACTCATTTTGGTTTCATACTTAGACAAACCATGTAGAACTCTTTCAAATGAGTATGCGGGTTCTCATTTTTCAAACCGCAGAAAGTAGGAAATAAATATATTAATCTCGACTTCAACTAGAAAGATGTTTCACCTGTTGGATAAGTTATGCATAGCAATTGTTGTTCGTCCAGTGCAGCTACAAGTTGGCGTATAGTTTGATCTGCCATGTCGTCTAAATCTTCGGATGAGTAAATATCTTCGATGTAAGATCTTTCTTCAAAGTCGGGTTGTGGTTGTTTACCGCTCCGAATAGCTTCTCTTCGAAGTATTCGAGCCAACTTTCCTATTTCAAGTTCAAATGCTAGAGTCCTCGATTCCGACTTGGTCATAAAGAAAACAAACAAAAATTAGAAATTTTCACCAATCCCCGACAACGACGCCAAAATTTGATGGGCGTCGAAACCACCAAATATAAATTTCTACGACAAATATAACAGTAAATTGAAATATAAAGCAGTGGGGTCGAATCTAAATGGATTGGTTATCTAATTTCGCCTTTTTTGTGACCAGATTTGCTGTCTCGGTCACAGTCATGCCTGCGACTTGTGTGTAGTAGCGCTGAAAAAAAATGAGGGTTTAAATTGATTAAGATAATAAAATAAGGAAAAATGAAGTGTAATAAAATAAAATAAAAACAAATTCAAAAATGAAAAAAATAAATTTAAGAAAATAAAATAAATTGGTAAATAAAATATTTTTAAGCTTAGCCTTAGCCTCGGTGTACTCCGATCTTGAATCGATCCTTGAAATAGATTTTCCCTTCCAAGCGATAAGCTGGTTATAGCAATCGAGGATCCCTCAAACTGCCAACTCTTCCTTTCGTAGTCGATCTGGTATCACCTACAAATCGACCCTTGTCAAATTTTCAACCACGTGGCACGTACTCGTAATTTAAGACTTCGAAAACCTTGTGATATGAAAAGCCCAACTCGAATTAACGGCATCAACTATGTGGGTCGTTTAAATCCGATCACTATCTCCCTTGACGATATCCAACTAGCTTTTTCTAATTGAACACGCCAATTTGTTCGCGGGATTTTGAATATAGCACTACCAACTCAACTTCCCAACTATACGCCAAACGATTCCAACCCAACGCGCGCCTTTTGAATTGAAATCGAATCAACTTTGAGGGACGAATTTGTACTATCCTATATACTGGAGAGATAGCGAATGTTGAATTGCAAAGTATATAGTGTGGATTCATATCTCAAGATTATTTTGTCGAAGTGATAACTGGACTAAGGCTAAAAAGGATTTAGTTAATCATGAAAAGAATTATAATAAATTGTTTAAATGAAATTATAGAAAGTGAGAATGAAAAGGGCCTTGGAAGGTAATTAAACCTAAAGTTGAAAGTAAAATAAAAAAAATATTGAAAGAACATAATAGAGGTGACGTAGGAAGGAGAAAGAAAAATGAATAAAGAATTTATTAAATCCTAAAGGAAAAAGTGTGTTCAATTAGTTGTAGCCACTAGGTATTTATACACACATTTAGTGCTAAAATTTAGTTAGATTTTTCTAAATATTATTTGTAAATAATTCTAAATATTATCACTCAATTCAAATTTAAAAATTGAATTTAAACTAGTTACGGAGTTGTAACAATATCAAAAATGCTTCAATCTTTATCCATCCACTTTTTAAAAAAAACTTCAACCCTTCAATCTTTATCCAATCATCTTTGAATTGAATAATCTTTGAATCTTCAATCTTTCAATCAAACCCTCCTCTTTACTTTTTGTTCCAATTTAGCTCATTTTTGCAGGAGTTTAAATTCAGTACACCAACTTTATTCTTGATAAGAAAAATTCAAATTTAATAGCATTTTATCCGGTTATTAATTAAAAATAAATACATTAAAAATACGAGTTTATCTTGCTATCACTCCGATATGTCTTTTTCATTTTTTGCTATTGTGTTTTGGTTGATGTTGCATTTTAGTTTTTATGCATATATGTTGCTGTTGTGTATGGTGCTGATGTTGCTATATCTTCTTGCAACATTAATGAATATAACTATTGTGATTACCAATGCAGTAGAGGAAGATTATGGTGGTTGACACCTTGTTTAAAGGCTTCAACTTTAGTCCTTTGATATAAGCTCTTCCTAACCCTGGGGGTCTGTAATCAAACTGGAGGGATTTTCGTTGTGTTCTTATATTGTCTATTACTCGTCTTTTGTCCCATGTCATGTATGGCTCCTTGATTCTACTTTTGTAAAGAATCATATTATGGACAAACCCTCTTTTATCCCTAGTTAAATCCTTTCTACCTTATGCCATAACCTTTAATTTGAACACAAAGGCTTACTTCTTTTCTTTTCTTTTTCTTATCATTGTTTTATATTTAAAATTTAGGGCTAAGAGTTAGGGTTTGAATATAAAACAAATAATAAGATTTCATTGAAGCATAAAATAAGTACCTACATGTAAGGATAAATTTCCAAACTAATTTAATATACAATTGTACATATAAACTTTAATTTTGTGATACATAAAATTTTGATTTTTCTAAATATATATCATTAAATCAAAATTAAGACTTAACGTATACATTTAAATTACAATTAAAATTAAAATTAAAAATATAATTACAAATCCTACATTTCTCGAGGCTTACAAAGGCTAGATGGGCTGATAAGTGATAAGTTCCCAGTTACGTAAGGACTAAGGAGTAAAGGTACCTCTAGAAGTCAATCGACGGGGAATCTGTTTGTTGGGAATGGCGACGACAGCAAGAGGAGTAGGAGACTCAAACCCAGACGACGACGACGAACTCAACCTTTTACTTTCCCAGCAGCACCACGAACTCATGGCTGCCCATTCCCTCGAGTCCGACCTCGACTTTGCCTTCCAGCTCCAACTCCAAGAAGCCCTCTCCGCTTCCCTTTCTCCCCACACTTCCCAACCCCCACCGCCGCCGCCACAGCCCCCCGTCCAAAACGACACCGTCTTCTCCTTAACGTCTCAAATGCTCTCCAAACTCCAACAAGAATCACTTGATCACAAGCGCTGCCTCCTCGAAACCCAGAAACTCAAGGACGACCTCAAGCGTCGGGTCCACGACGAGAAATTCGCCCGCCAGGTTGCCGACATGCCCGAAGAACTTTGGGAGGATTGGGGCGATTTCTTCGAACGTCCCTTCGGTGAAGGGTGTTCTAAAGAACTTTGTTGGGATGAAACTGACAGCGAGATCGACTCCGTTGATGGTGTTTCTGACAATGAATATGATTTTCGTATTTACTTCAAGGGATTGATTAGTGAAGAAAAGGTTAAAGACAAGGCATCCAACTACGCGGGGATTGGAGTTGCGATTTGTGATTTTAGGGATAATTTGATTTTGGAAATTACAAAGCCTTTAGTTGGAGTTGGGTTGAGCAAACAAGCGGCTGAGCTTAAGGCGTTGATCGAAGGGCTTAACGCTGCTTTGTCTTTGGAGCTTGATAGGATTGAATTCTGCTGTGATTATTATCCCATTTATCAATACGTAAGTTCCTATACATCCTTTTATTTTCCCATTTTGTTACAATTCATGTGAATTTCTCTGTTTATTTATGTTCATTTTCTTATTAATCTTAGTACTTTCTCTTTTGCTACGGGAACTAAACTTAAAAGATGGTTTTCAATTCAAATGTATAATCATCTTATCGAGGTCAATTGCCACCCGTCCTCGGTTCGGTCCTTGGACAATCCTACCCCCTATCCCTTATCATAATATGTATAATCATCATGAATCTTAACTAATTTATAGATGATATATGCATTTCATTCTCATTGTTTTTATAGCATATAAAATCCATATACATTCTCTAGAATTCATGTCTCCGAACATAACACACAAGAAAATTTGAAGAATTGATTGTCTGACCGAAGTATATAGTACATAGTGTTTTGAAAGGATGGAATTTGGCAATTTTCATCTTTTATATGGAATAAAAATTAAGAGTTAGTATTGCATTTTAGTCATTGGTTCATTTCTACTTGAAAAAAAAGTAAAATGGAGAAGTAATAAAGAATCAGAGTAGGAGGAAGTAGATATGCTAGTGTAAATAATGGAGTCGACTTGGCTCTAGTGAATGAATTGAACTCATGAATCAGTTATGTCTTAAAAAGTTGTATTTAAGTCTGTTTTTATTTCCTTTACAAAAAAATGTAATGTTTTATTGTCGATGAGTACTATATATCCTTTCAAGGTCACTGAGAGTTTGGTGGGGTTATCTTGTTTGGAAAATAAGTACTAGGATTTTAAATTTAGAGAAAAATGTGGCAAATTAAATAAAAGTGAGTTATGGTGATACAGAAGGAAAGCAACTAAATGAAGGAGATAATTAGGGTTCCATTGAAATGCTCACTACAAACCCCAATTCATTTCTATTTGATAACTACTCTGTTGTATGGTGCCAAAGCGTTGGTAAAATGCTCTTTAGCCATGTTTACAACAGGTGATACACACTATCAGCAGCATCTCATTGACAGGTTGTTGTTTTGACTGAGATCAGGTTATGCTGTGCTTAACCATGGGCCATTTAAGTTTTCTGGTTGTTAAAATATTACCTTTGATCAAGTAATGCTGGATATACATGTCACAAGATTGAAAGAACATCATTGATCATACTTGGGTTTAACTGTATTTGTGCTTTGTAATTATATAAAACTATCTATTGAAAGCCTCTTTATCTTCAAAATAAAGAGCCAAAGGGAATGTTGTTTGTGATGTTTTTGGCAATACAGATTACTAGGAGATGGCCACCAAAGCAGAGGAAGATTTCAATGTTAGTGAATCAAGTATTACTTCTTCAAAGAAAGTTTACTGATTGCCGCCCCATACTCATGGCACGTAATGATATTAAATATGCCTTTAAGCTTGCAAGGGAAGCAATAGTATCTCAGGTCACTCAGCCTGTAGAGCAAAATGAAAGCAAGAGTGTGAAAGAGACTTGTGTTATCTGCTTAGAAGATACTGATTCTGGGAGCATGTTTTCAGTTGATGGATGCATGCATCGATACTGCTTTTCTTGTATGAAACAGCATGTGGAGGTGAAGTTGCTACATGGGACGGTGCCCAAATGTCCTCATGAGGGTTGCAAGTCTGAGCTTACTGTTGACAGCTGTAGAAAATTTTTGACCCCTAAAATGATTGAGACATTGAAACAAAGAACGAAGGAGGCATCAATTCCTGTCACTGAGAGAGTTTATTGCCCATATCCTAGGTGCTCAACCTTAATGTCAAGAAGTGAGGCTTTAGAATATTCTAAGGATGCACTTGTCAGAGCTGAAAGATCTGGTGCCAGGAAATGCCTGAAGTGTCATGCCGTTTTCTGTATCAACTGCAAGGTTCCTTGGCACAGTGACATGACATGTCAAGATTACAAAAGAAAGAATCCCCTTCCACCAGTAGAAGATCTTAAGCTGAAGTCACTTGCAAGCATGAATTTGTGGCGCCAGTGTGTGAAGTGCAACCACATTATAGAACTTTCTGAGGGTTGCTACCACATGACTTGCAGGTATTTCATTTTAGTTATGGTTTTTAGTTTTCTTTTTTGTTGTTGCTTTTAAAATATTTTGTCCCACAAGTTAAGTTTGTTCAAAAACCAAGATGAAGGGAAGGGAAGGAGACAGGGAGTGGTGGTTTTGAGAAGGTGCTCGCAGGGATGCTGCTTGAATTGGAAGATCATATCATGATTTTCATATGAGTTATCAACATTTGGCACCATTCCCTTGAATACTTGTGCCTTGACCGTGTTGGGACTATTATTTCCCCTGCCATGTCTTGATGTATCCCATACATATTTCTATGTCAATGGCATGTATGTGTCATATACGAGGGTGTTTCCCATGTCTGTGCTTTGTAGATGTCATATGTCAGATAGTGTTTAAGCTGACAGCTACCAGTAAACCATATTCGCTATATATATTGTTATGCCAACAAAAGCTGCATCTCATGGTTGGTTGTTTTTGCAGATGCGGATATGAGTTTTGCTATAATTGTGGGGCTGAGTGGAAGAACAAAAAGGCAACTTGTTCTTGCCCGCTTTGGGAGGAGGATTTGATTTGGACTGAAAACAGAGACACAGATGAAGAAGAGATGGATGAAGACTCTGACTACGATGATGGTTGGTTTGTCTTCTGAGGACTCTTAACCCAATTTTCACCATACTCTTCTCATCCCATCTCTCTGGCCAATTCCAAAACTTGGTGACCATCTTTATATGTTTATAGAAGTGTTTTTGCATATACAATGTTTTTAGCCAGGCTTCTGATCCATTTGGAAGAATAGTGAAATGCATCAGGTTTCCTTTAAAAGAAACCGTCCTATAATAAATCTAATCCTAGTAGTGGTTGCATCACATAAGTTGAAGATTTGAAATTTAACATTTCTACCTGGTTTTTTTTTTTTTAATCCGAAGTTTCATCTAATTTCACAGCATATGTACACATAAAGAACAATATATAATGTTAAAATTTTATAAATAAATGAACATATACGTATATGTATATAAATGGTCTTCTCATAAATTTATGCAACAATTTTATCCATGGGTGTAGTTGCATTCTTGATCCTGATTGTTTCTTTATTTCTAACCTTTACCCGGATGAGTTGGATTCATTATTCATATAATTGATGAATATTTTTTTAAAAATTGTATTAATTAAATCTAAATTATAAGATAATATTGTATTGTTAAATAACAATGTTATCTGAGATTCATGAAAATATTGTACCGTTCGAGTTTAGTACGTATTTAGGGCAAATCTTAAGAACTATGATAAGAGGGATTGATTCTCTTATTTAGAGAAAATTTTAAGGTGTGGTCTTCAAATAATAAAAATATTGAGCTCAATTTTAATCCACTAAAGAAATACTTTTTTATAATTTCGACTAAGAAGGGAATGTCAGATGAAATTAGGTGTAAGGAGGAGATGAGTCATATTCCTCAAACCATGTGCTGGGGGATCAACCTTGATTTCCGCTCTATCTGCTTTTTCTTTTCAATTATTTATTATGTAGGGTAAAGTCGGTGGATAGCATCCTCGCATGGCTTCTTTTGCCTTCAAACAAACAACACTTGGAAAATATAAATGTTCCTTTTGCTGTCAAACAGGAATAACTACTTCAATCTTTATTTGATTATATTTAAAAGGAAATTTATAATAGCACCATTTCTTGGTGAAAATTAGAGGATCTTTCATGTTAATCATAAATCTATTTACTCATTTAAACGATACTCAATTTGTGATGTTTTAGTTTAGAATTTTTAATGGTGTTAAAAATAGGGACACATTTAGTCCATAAAAATATGATATCTGATATTCCTTTAACATGACATTGGCACTCATAAACAAATTTCAATTTTAAAATATATAGTATTCTATAAATTGCTTTCAATTTTATCAATATATATATAGAATACATATATAAATTTTAAAAAAATAAAACCCTGAAATTCTTTTATGATATATAAATTATTTACATAAAGAATTCAAAATAAAATAGAAGACTAAAATATAAAAGTTCTTAAATTTTATATAAATTTTGAAAAATTTAAAAAATTCACAAAAATATATCAAAATTTTAAAATATATTTCTCTGTAACATATATATATACACACATAAATATTAGTTTTTTAACATGCAATTAACAAACAATTCATAGCTTTTAAATATGTGGATATTTATTTCAAAATCGTATTTGATTTGGAATTTCTATTACTTCTAACTGAAAATGAGTGAACATTACAAATAAAATGAACAAGTTTGTATGTTAAAAGTTAAAATTTAAATCTAGTAAAATTCTATTAAATTGACTAGTCAATGTGAATCTAATAAAGAGATGGAACTTCACATTCTTCCATGAATTTTGGGTCGGACTTGGAAGAGAATATGTAGTGTATTAAATAATTATTATGATACGCAAAAATATATAGTGTATTAATATCAATATTATAATAAGTAAAAAGCTTATATAAAAAATAGATACAAATTTTTCTATTTAGGTACTTTAAAATTAAAATTAACATTAAGTAACAAAAATTCCATCTCTCTCTTTACCTCTCCCGCCCCTTCCTTCTTCATGTTCTGTGTCTTCATCATCTTACAATTTGTCATGTCCTCAAAATAGAGAAAATGGGCTTCTCTTTCTTTCCTGTTTTGATTTTTTAATATTGAAAATGGGGTTTGTTTCAATGGCAAAGAAGATGAATGTTTGTTTTAGTACTGAAAATGGAAGTTTGTTTTAATTGGAGAAATTTGGAGTAGAGTTTATTTTAAACCATTTTAAAAATTTCTTTGTAGAGAAAATGAAAATGATAAAATGAAGGTGGAAGGGAGAGATTGAGAGATTATATTTTTATTTTTATTTATTTTTATTGAATCTTAATTATAAATATTTTTATTTAATTAAAATGTCTCATGTTTTAATTTGATTGGTTTAAAATTTTCTTAACGGGAGTTAACTATTGGTACCTAAACTGGTGGCATAATAAAACTTTAGATACCTAATTTGACAAAAAAAAATACATCACCTAAATAAGAAATTGCATAATTTGGGCACTTATTTTTATATAAGCCTAATAAAAGTTGAATTTTGCATTAGTTATAAGTGAACACACATTTGAATGTAATGGAGCCCAGGTAATATTTTAATTAAATAAGATTTATTTAGAGAATTAAAAATTAAAATCACACACACACAAAAAAAAACTCAACCACCGTCTTTACTATGTTATCATTTCATTTTTCTCTATTTTAAAAATGTATAATTACGCGGATTAAGTCTTAACTCGATTAATATAATATTGTAGTTGTTAATACGTAAGGATGTGGGTTTGAATCTCCTATTTATCAGTCAAAAAAGAGCTTTGAATTCTTTTAAATATTGTATTAAAAAGAACGAATATCATCAAGAAGTTATAATCAGATTGTTAAAAAATATATATGTAACTAATTACAGAGGGTCAATAGAATAAGATAAGTAAATCCTAGGTGGATCTTGAAAAGAAGCGGCAAAAGCTTAGCTCAGGGAACCGGCGGGAAAAGATTGAGCAAAAGCAAATAAAGAGCTTGGCGAGTAAGAAAAATGCGAACTTGAAGGTATCCAACACATCTTCCTCTGTTGTGAACGTCTTAAATCCAATCCCACCGCTTTTAGCACTACAACTTCTACGGTTGTCCATAATCTCCACCTACAAATCAAAGCAATGCTTTTGTGAGAGACATAACACAACTATAGATGCGGCAAAAGACGAGAGAAAAAGAAGGATAAGGAGGAATGGGCGGCGGAGGGGTGACGGAATGGTGGAGAAGAAGAGTTGAGTGCTGATGTTGGGTTGGGTTGTTCTTTTGAAAGAGAAGAAAGAAAAAAAGAATGTAGAGGGGTTAAGTTGGTTTTTTATAGCTATCTATAATAATTTTTAGAATCAATTTGTTAATTTTTGTTTTTTAAATTTAAAATTAAATTAATAAATATATAAATATAATAAAAAACTCACATCAACATCTCAGATCATAACATGGAATGACTATAGTTTTCAAGTTTTCTATTGTCTACATATACATGAATAGCTTAGCCTTATAATTTTTTGAACTACATTATTATAAGGTCTTTGAAGTACTCAAAATTTTCAATTAAGTCTAATTATGATCCATTTTATACGACTTTCTTTGTTAGCACTAATTGCATTAATCAATAACATCTTTCATTTTCCTTTTATTCTACAGTTCAGACTTTTTTCATTCTCTTCTTCCTTCCCCTCTGCTTCCCTGGTCGTTTCTTCCCTTTCGACCTTGCTTCTTCTTCCACCTGTTTCCATCTTCCTCCGCCCACAAGCTCATGGTCGGCGTAGCTCCGGCCACCATGAGCTCTCCCTTCCCCGCTTTCTTCCATTTGCTCCTATCTACTGTTATTGTTTGCTTTTATTTTGTTTCTATGTGCTTATGTTTTGTTTTAGGTACGGATCTTGGTTGCATCCTTGCTTTGCCATGGTTTGACTTGATGGGCTCCCCAAAAGAGGGTATTTGGCTTCTGTACCGGGTAATCTCTGCCACCCCCTAATGCTCCAAGTTCGCAGAGCAATTCTAAGGTGTATGTTTCCGCCTAAAGGCTTTCGTGGTTGGAGGATTCCAAGTGGATTGCAATGTCTATCGAGGTGAAGATGAAGACTAAGGGATTAGAACTCGTGTTGGTTTTTTGGTGTTTAGAACAAAGTTGACGCTTTGTGGGGTTTAGTCTATTTTGTTTTTTGTTGGCCACTTGTGGCTTATTCTATTCGTTGGACGTGGTGGTGGTTTTGAGATTTTCTTAATGTTTGGAAGAAAAAAAACATTTGTATCTATTCTGCAAACGTGATTGGGCATTAATAATTAGGGTTTACATAGGGAATTAAGGACCCATTGTTTAGAAACCCCACCAAAGACAACTCCATATTGATCTTCTTTCACTAGAAAGTTGAAATAAAATTGACGGCTGTTATTTATTACCAGTAAAAAATGCAAGGAAATCACACGACCAAACAGCCCACCGTCCCTCATAGATAAAAACACACTGACTGACAAATACCCCTTTTGTCCACTCTGTAAGTTTCCCACCTTTCATCACCATTTAATAAAAAGGGGTCACCTTTTTTTCCACACCAAACCTTTTTTCCTTTTACTTTTCGTTTCCCTTATACTAAAAGACAGATCCCCTTCTTAATCGATTCCCTTTAACTTGTGCTTTACGTTCAAGCTTTTTTCAGTGTTTCTTGTTAAAATTGGACTTCAGCTTTTTCATCCTCTGTTTTCGTTGAAAAAAATGATGGGCGGCGAGGGGTTTAGAACAGCATCCGCCGCCGCCGGCGTAGCACCGGATAAAGCGGCGAGTTTTAACGATGTGGTGCGTGAATTCATGAAGGGATTGCTGGAGATGAGCGTGGAATTCGGGAGAGGTTGTCGGGATGTAGTGCGGCAGAGTTTGGTTACAGAGGATTCGTTTTTAGTGAGGAATTTCGGTAACGATTCTTACATTGGTCGAAAAATCAAGGTTCCTAAAGACAATGTTTTAAGGAGATTGAGATTGTTTAATGAGTACTTGGTTCCAGAAGACAAAGATCCTTTGCATGCTTGGTCTGTAATACTCTCCGTCTTCCTTCTTGCTCTTGCAGGTATTCTTAAGAAATAAAATGGAACATGGTTACTAGGATTATTTCTCAAGTTTTAAGATTCTCATTCAGATTCAAAACCTTATTATTGCCCTCACAAACATAGGTACCTTTGGTTTTTATTTTTCTGTTGATCAATTACTGATAAAAAGGAGCATTGCTGCAGTCTTGAGTTTAAGTATAGAGTATGATACTGCAATCCCGGTGGCAAAGAACGTGTACATACATCCTCCTAGTGCGGATCGAATAATTCTACCGGACGGTAGATATATGGCATATAGAGAGCAAGGCGTTCCAGCCGATAGAGCTAGATTTTCGATCATCATTCCACATTCATTTCTTTCTTCCCGACTTTCAGGTTTGGTATAGAAATGATAGAGTATATAGCAACTTGGTTTTATTGACCTATATGTGTTCATACAATTCATACTTAATTTTCTCAGTTTGTGTCCTTTTGCCCCCCCCCCCCCCAAAATGCTAGGGATTCCTGGACTTAAGGCTTCGCTATTAGAAGAATTTGGAGTGCGGTTGTTGACATATGATCTTCCGGGTTTTGGTGAGAGTGATCCTTACCCCTATAGGAACCTCGAGTCATCAGCATCGGATATGTTGTTCTTAGCAAATGCGCTTGGTGTTAGTGACAAGTTTTGGGTTGTAGGATACTCAACTGGTAGTGTGCATGCCTGGGCTGCTCTCAGATATATTCCCGATAGACTTGCGGGTACTAATTTCATTTAACTTCAGTAACTTAAGTTTTTACAACTGACTATGCACTCTTGGGGAAGTGATCATCTTTGGTTCACCATGGCTAATTTGCAGGTGCAGCTATGTTTGCTCCAATGGTCAATCCTTATGATTCACTGATGAATAGGGGAGAAAGATATGGAATCTGGGAAAAGTGGACTCGGAAAAGGAAATTTATGTATTTTTTGGCTCGAAGATTTCCTAAATTTCTATCTTACTTCTACCGGCAAAGCTTCCTCTCTGGAAAGCATGGTCAGATTGATCAATGGCTAGCATTGACACTGGGAAGAAGGGTGAGTGATTTTCTACACTATGAGCTCTCTAAGGTTCCGGAATCCAGTTAAGTACAGTGCATGATATGCAATTTTTTGTTTCCAAGGGCACTCTACGGTCTTAAATGTGGAAATGCATAATATTCTAAGCGAGTTACTAGATTTTTGCAGCATTTCACTTGTCAAGCATCGAATCTAAATTCATATATTGTCTTTACAGGATAGAGCTTTGATAGAAGACCCTATCTATGAAGAATTCTGGCAAAGGGATGTCGAAGAATCAATCCGACAAGGAAATGCAAAAGCTTTTGTGGAGGAAGCTGTATTGCAAGTTTCTAATTGGGGATTCAGCCTTGCAGACCTCAAATTACAGAAGAAACAGACAGGAAAAGGAATCCTAAATTTGATCAAGTTTTTTCTTAGTGGCTCTGAGGAAGAATATACTGGTTTTCTTGGTCCAATACACATATGGCAGGTATAATTTCATCCTATGTTGCTGTGACTCTTCCATTTTCTTGAACTACTCGTATCTTTCACTTGTGTCCAACACATATCTAGACATATGATCCTTCAAAGACCCTCCAATTACATGGAAAAACTTGTTAAAGAAAAAGAACATACCTATGTTGGAATGGACCTGTATCTGGTACTCAAACTCACCTGAGTAACATAGATTCCATCCTTATTCATACATTGCCGCTGCATTAAACTGTTCTGCTACACTTTTTCCTGTTCATTGAAGCATTACGTATTTACTGATCTATTGTTTTCTAGTGTAATATGTGATAGCTGAGAAGTTCTTTGCTTTAGAGGCTTCCATTTTACTTTTGTTTTTGTGGTTAATTTGTTGCCAACGATTATCATATTTAACTTGCTTTTTACATTTTGGATTCTTGAAGTCACGTTAATATAATTTCTTGGAACTACATTTTTTCCAAAACCTATTTGCTCAATTTGGTAACAAAGAAGCCTCCTTGTACTAATAATAAAAATAAAAAAAGGCTAGCTTTCTGGTATTGCTTAAACATGAAATGTCTAACCCATAGAGCACTTGATAGATGCTTAGTACATCAAACTTTCTTTTCGGAAGAAAGTACCATGGCACTGAGTTACTGCGACGCTTCATTTTTCTTGAAGAACCCCTTTTCAACTTCTATGTCCAGCCCATAGGTATAACCTCCATAGACCCACATGATATATGGAAAAACTTAGAAAAGCTTGAATATACCCATGTCAAAACCCGAGTCCTAGTAACAAAGCCTTGGTATATAAGATCATCAATGAAACAACATTTGGTTTTGATTCCCAAGATATGAACTTTTAATCTAAAATTGTACGAGTCCTAGTTTGCTTGCAACCTATAAACTATGGTTTTATTTTGCAATTTGAGAGCAGAACAAGACATGGATTTCTATTCCCAAGGAAATTTTAGTTGAACCTTCTTTCTTTTTAATTTTATTTGCTAAATTTTTTGGTGTTATACAGGGGATGGATGATAAAGTAGTCCCACCTTCAATGACTGATTTCGTTCATAGGGTTCTGCCAAGTGCTGCGGTTCATAAACTCCCATATGAGGGTCATTTTACATATTTATATTTCTGTGATGAATGCCATAGACAGATATTTACCACACTTTTTGGAACCCCACAAGGCCCTCTTCCTGTCAACAATACCATAGAAGTGGAACAAACACCATTGGATGATATACAAGTGCAGGAAGATGCTTCAACTCAGGATGATTTTAGGACAGACTGAGATATCAAAGTTTTCTACAATTAGGTTTGAGTTTTGACATGTAATGTAAGGTTGGTTGTATATATAGCATAGGTTTATTCTATCACTTGTGATTAGAAAAGTTGAATAAAATTTTCTCATATATTTATGTGGCAATGGAATGGAGATTTGAGAAACATTTTGAAGTTGTTGGCTGGCTACAATGGAAATAAACATAATCAAGGAAAAGGTGATGACTTGTTCTAATTTGTTGTTAGCTGCTTTCAATTTAATCTTGAGACAATAGTTTTTTTACAGCTTATTATTGTGAATTGTGTTATGGGCTGACCACCTAAGGCTAATTGTTGCCTTAGCTGTATCTAATGTCTGCAATAAGCCATGACCACTCCACTGCTAAACAAACTAGATTTAACTGTGAACTCTGATACCCCATGTCCTTAAGAGACTTTCCACGTTTTCTAGTCAATGTTTTCAGCGAAGTTAGGTTTGGCTGGGGAAACAAAACATAGAAATTTGGCTAAATTATGTGATAACATAGGGGATGGGATTTGATTAATGGTTTGGCCTTTAAATTATATCAAGGTACTTTGAACATTGAGTTAACGACGTATGTTTTAAAAATACAGTGACATGTGAAAATTATTATAATGCATTTATCCATGTTAGTGGCATTCACATAAATTAAATTTAAAAAAGATATGCAACAGTCTAAAAGTTTAAAACATATATATGCAGAAACAAATAAACACCAAAAATTAGATGAACATATTTAAAATTATAAAGATTCAAAAATGGAAATTAATAAAATATATAAATTTGTGAAGAATATATATAAAATTATAAACAATTAAATATTTTCAATAATTACAAAAATTCAAAAAAAATATTTTCTAAAATATTCAAAATTAAAAAGAAAAAGAGTTAAAAAGTTTTAGAAAAGGAATTTAGTTAAACTTTTAGAAAATTACAAAATTCAAAAAAATTGACTGACTTTGACCACTGTTGACTTGACTATCGTTGATAGATCATTGATGGACCATTGATCGGTATTGACTGATCAACAATGGTGAATTTTTAATTTGAATTTTTTTGTATTTTAGAATTCTTTTAGAAATTATATATTTCAATTCTTTTTGAGTTTTTGAAATTTTGAATTTTAAATTTCTTTTAGAATTTATATATATTTTTGTATTTTTACTTTCTTTTATAATTTTCTAAAAGTTTGTATTTTATTAATTTTAATTTATTTTATTAATTTTCAAAAGTTTTTAGAAATTATATATATTTTTTAATTTTAACTTTTTTTTTTTTTGAAAGTTTAGAATTTTTTAGAATATATACATATTTAAAAAAAAAATCCGTGTAAATGCCACACTATCGTTGACACGAATAAGAATGCCACATGATGCATTCTAATAAGCTTTCATGTGTCGGGTTTTCAAGTATCAAAGACAAAAAGAAGTGATATAATTAACTAATTAAGGGTCAAATCATCAATAAAGCCTAGAAGTTAAGATTCAATCTGATATCTTTTGCCATTTGCTGTTCAAATACACCTGTAAGGAATGCTTTATAACATCCTATCAAAAGGCTCACGGACAACTTGTAATACCAAACTTAACCAAACCAAAAGCATTATTGCAATTAAGGATGAAATGTGTTTTGACTGAAGCACTTGGGTTTTAGAGTTGATATGTAAACTAAATAATAATAATTGAAAATTGAAAAAATGTCAGTCAACTTTCTGCAATCCCAACAGTTATCAAGCTGTGTAATAAATTCATGACTTACAAGTTCAACTTTATATCAGCTTCTTCTACTATCATGTTCCAGAGCTAGAGTTGGTAGAATTGCCATGGCCTCACCATCAAGAACAAGAAGCTCGCCATTCTTTAAGCACTTTGTTGATAGTTTTGCTCTGAACCGTGTAATAACACCGAAACCATTAAGTCAAACACTACAATCTGTTGTTTAGTTGTGCAAATTTTCAAATTAATTGAGGGCATCTAACTTACATGTATCTCTTCTTGCTTTGTTTAATGCTGATAGCTTTTACCTCACCCACAATTTCATCTCCAACGTAAACAGGAGACCTGAAGTGCAAGCTTTGGGAAACATATATAGCTCCAGGCTAAAAAAATTCAGGTATTCAAAGTGTTAAATTTCAGTCGCATAATAACACTTTACTGAAATAAGGAAAATGCTGTCCGAAAAGAGAAGATAAACTAAAAGGACAAATACATGTTTCAATGAACTTAATTCCAAATTTCCACTTAAAAGTGCTAAATAGATAAGAGATAATTCATATAAATCTTACTAGTTAGAATCCATGTATCCGCTTCAAGAGATATTTTGCAAGCAATCTAACTTGGTCATCCAAAACAATTGTACCTTTTCCTACTGTCTTTTCATTCTAAGCAAAAAATCATGATCAATGTTATTTTCGTTAAAGATTGGTGAGTTTAAAAAGAAAAGAAAAGAAAACTCTTTTATTGAATATTTAGTAAGTCCAAAAATTTATGCAGTCACACCTTCAACAACATTCATAAACACCCTGTTAATTCCTTTTCGTTATTCTTCACTTACTCCCCCACCACATTAACAGTGAGGCAACCACGGACATTGCATCGAAACAACTAGTAGATTCATAGAGAAACCAAGAATACATCTTATGGATGCAGCTAGATGTGTAAAATAACTATTGGTTTTGGACTTCATAAAGGGGTATTCCATGCCAAGTTATAATAGGTTAGTTGCAATGCTGGATATGGTATACCTGGTTACATGCTCAGTCTTGGGTTCAACATAATCTATTGATGTAGCAAAGACAACCTACAGTATTGTTGTCACTTCAAAAGCGAAATATGGACCAGCAGTTGTGGCAACATAACAAAGCACGAGGTTGATACAACTCACACCAACTGATTGATTCTCTAGTGCAACTCCATTCCCATAACAAGTCAGCATACACTAGACCGAGAATTCATTCAGAACCAAACACACAAACATGCACTCACTTTGAACGAGAAAAAGTGATTCAACATTAAGTTGAACTAAATATATCAAGACTGAAGAACAAGTAAGTGACTTGTAAACCAAATGGGCTTAATGATGCAAAACTCGACGAGTCAAGAAGGCAGCTTGGCAGGACTACCAAACCAACATCAGGAGAGTAACCAATGGGGGAGTATTTAAATTGCTAACCATTCTCTAGAATTCTCTTCCCTCTGCTTTCTTTAGATTATATTTTAACACACATAATAGAATGTTCTAAGTTGGTAACAACATCGATCTAAGAACCTATAAATAGAGCTTTTCAATTTAGTGTGCTATGCGTGGAGTGAAGTAATCAATGAGGAATGAGTTAAAAGTTTAAGTCTGAGTAAACATGAGTAGGTGGTGCTTAGTAGGGTGTGACCTGAGTGAAAGAATGACTGACATGAGGTGAGTGTATGCAAGAGTCAAGTGTGGAAGTAAGTGAGAATAAAGAAAAGGAATTAAGAGAATGTTTATGAGTGCATAGTTTTTTTTTGCTCTTCCTAAACATTCAATAAAATTATTTTTTATAACTCGCCAATCTTGAAGAAAGTGGTATCAAAGTTGGTTAGGGGACTGAAAAATCAAAGCTAGAGAATCCAAGGGGCTGAAATATAAAAGCCCGCCAATCGAGGGATACATGTGGTTCATGAGAATGGAAAAGACAGGCAGCTAGGGTTGCTTGGACTTAGACAATTGAGAATTGCAATTATTGTAGACAGAGCAAGTCGTGTAAAGGGAACCCTGGAGTTGTGCCAGAGTTGTCACAAAAAGAGGTGAAAGCCACTGCCAGAGGAAAGAGCAAGATAAGCATGTAAAATCTTTCTCAAAGACATGGAAACTCAGACAGACATGGACTTCGATAGGATACAATCTTGAGGCATTTTCAAGTTGAAATGGAAGATTTTTCAAGTATTGTTAGTAAGATTTAGGTAGTATTCACTTGCAACTTCACCTTGAGGACAAGATTTATCAAAAAATAAAAAAAAACTATTAGCAGGGATAATACAATGCCACCAACGGATGTCGAAGAAATTCCTCAGGCAAGTATAGATTCCTCTTCATTGTTCTAATAACTAGATTCTTCTCTAGCGATATAAATGCTTGATATTTCCTTGGGTAAACCAACATACTGCGATGTTGTAAGTCAGTTTAACAATATGATCACCAGCATTGTATCAGACAATTAGATACCCCTAAAGAAATGGTTGAGGAATTCAGGAAAAAACCATTAGAATTCGGAGATACCATCAGAGCAAGCACTAACTTACAAAGTGGGAGGAAATAATCCAAGGAAACAGTGATGCAACAAGCAAGCCATGGACAAGCCGATCTTCAAACCCAGCAGCTCGAGCAGACTCAGAATCAAAGTGCAAAGGATTTACATCATGACTCAGTTTAGAATACTGGCCAACATCGTCATTTGAGAATGTTCTTGTTTGCCTTAAAACATCTCCAATTTTAAGTACACCTGATGACGACGATGAAGAAAAGTATCTCAACGAAGACCCTTTGGCTAAAACAGAACTCCTACCAAACATCTTCGTAAAAATAGGTAAAATGTCCTAATTTTTTCTGTGGGTCATTTCGGCAAACGTTTAAAGTGCAAGCCAGTGGTGCCTCTTGAAAATCTAATAAAACTCACCAGCCGAGGAGGGTCCCTATTAAATTAAAGGTTGATAAAATATGATTGGGATATCATATGAGCTATTGGCAAAGGCCTGGTTCAATATTATCTGCTGTATTGATTTCATTTTAATATTGTTAGGAATTGAAATTCGTGTTTGTTTTTACTATTTTAGGTTTAAAAATGATTTATTATTGTACAAGCAAAGGATACAGTCTCTCCCGAACATAATAGACAACTCAAAAGAAATTACAACTAAAAAAAGGGGCAAGACAACCATAAAAGGCCAAAAATAAAGGATTGGGCCCAAAGCCCCAAAATACAACAATGAGTACAAAAACAAGGTCAAGAATCCAAACCCAAAGAACCCTAAGTCCACTCTAAACGAAACCTTCAGGCCGGTCGGCAAGAATACAGCTCTCGTCCCTACCAATGGGGAGGAAGAGGTTTTCTTGCATAGCGAAAAAATAAAAAATTTTAAAAATCGAGTTGGTTTGTAATATTTATAATAATAAATATTTTCTGAAAAGTACTTGTGTTTTATGTGAGACGGATTCTTGACGTTCCTGGCTTTCAACTGAACGACCTTCTTTGCTATTCTCATACCACGAACTACTTCAAATGTAGGCTTGAACAATTTCAAACCAAACACAAAACTAGAAATTATTTACTTACTTTCGATAAGAAAGCATATCTCTCTCTTATAAAAATCGGTAAACTCACTATTCACGAAAAGTAGAATTTATACTTAGAAATAGATTCTGACTATTTTTGGGCAAAATAACAGTATTTCAAAAATTTGTATTTTTAGTCCTATCAGTATCACCTATGTATAGGGAGAGGAAGTGAAACCCTAGTTGAATTAGTAGAATGCATTTCATACATATTTAATAGAAACACAATCCCCTAATTGAATTAAGAAAGAGAGGGGCTAATAGGGTGTGTCATCCCTCATATGTATTATGATGGGGATTTGAGCCTCTCCACTATTTGGTTCAGTTATATGTGATTCCTGAACTTTTAACACAACACTTTATAATTTAATCCAACCCAATACATGTTTTTCTGTTTCCCAAAATAGATATTATTTATCAAATTAATTTTAATTAATTAATTTTTAATTAAATAATTTTCTCAACTTAATTCTAGTTTTGTTAAAATCATGGCAATTTTACCATGAAAGAATCTATGAGAAAATATATTTAATTTCTACATTCAACGGATTCGAATGACCAATTAATTTAATTCCATTTTCGAACTTCAATTAATTAAATAATAATTCAAAAAATTCATATTAATTCTCAGGTCATTTCCATACTTAGTGAGAAACATTATTCATTTTCGAATGTAAACTCATTTTTCTAACTTTATCATTTCTATCAAATTTTGTTCATTTGATTCAACGTGCAATTCATTTCTAATTTCAATGAGCTAGCGAAAGGACAAATTGAATATATGTAATTAGGGTTCAAATGATTTATAATTAAGTTCTAGCTAGATCTGATCATGGGTTGGGCCACCCACCCAGACTCGAAGACTCGCCTGAAAAGTGGAAGGGTTTAGGAAAAAATATAGGCCTGAAAAATTGGCTCGAATAAAAAATAATATCCATTTTCTAAACGGTTCAAGCCTCGGGTAAGAATTTTTTAGCCTGATCTCAACCTGAATTTGCCTTTTTTTTTTCACTTCTATTTACTACTATTTTGCTAGTTTTTGTTGTTGTTTGATGTTATTTTGTTGTTGTTTGATGCCATTTTGATGTTGTTTTGTTTCCATTTTACTATTATATTACTACTATTTTTTTGTTATTGTTTGAATATTGTATAACTCTTATTTTAATGTTATTGTTGCTACTATTTTAGAGTCATTTTTCTTGCTAAGTTGCAACTATTTTAGTGTTATTCAAGTATGAAGACTTTTTTAATGTATTTTCAATTTGTTGGAAAACATTTATTTTAATATTTTTAGTGTATTTGATGTATTATATTTTTTAAATTTTTTTATATAAAAAATACAAAACATAAAAAAAATTAATACAAAGGATCGAGCTGGGCTCAAGTTTAGCATTTTTTATCCGAGTCGGGCTTGGGCAAAATTTTAGGCCCATTTTCGGGTTAGGCCAGGCCCAGCCCTAAAAAAATGGGCCTAAAATTTTGCATTGGCCCGTCCCGGTCCATGATCAAGTCTAGTTCTAGCTTTTCACCAATTAATTATAAATTCATTTAGTCATGAAGTTATTCCACTATAGGATCATGATTGAGCTATCCCTAATTACATATCATTACGAAAGATACTCGATCAGTGCTCGTCCAATTACCTTATCATAAGTGTGCTACCCTCATAGGTTATCCTTAATCTCTTTGGGATAAATCCGCTCTCTCAATATGATCCTATTTTATCTCATGGTAACCATTACATCTTCCTTTATGAAAAGTCAATTACTATCAAATAGTAATTAAATCATTTATCACAAAAACAAATGACCCGTGGCCACATTTATTTTTCATCTATCATATAATGCCAATAGGAGGATATCATTTACCCATGTCTAGGGCTATGAATCCCACTATTGTAAATAATGTTACATACTGCAGAAGTCGTATATGTCACACCCGGATTTCCTTAAGACTTGGATTTAAAGAAATTTTGGGCAGTTAATTGAGCAAAGTAGAGAGTTGGAGAACTATATTGGGAAATTTTTGAAAGTTTTGTGTCGACCAAGCAAATAATTAGATTTCAATTCTAGTTTGGTTATGATGGAATCGACTAGTTCCATAGTGGGAGACATAATGATCTCTGACAATTGGCTAAAAAGTTTTAAGAAATCGTGTATAATATATATAGGTGAAAGTGGACATTCTGGAGAATAAGAAAATTCTTTTTAACTCAATCTATAAGTTTATTTGTATTGCTTTGTCTTCTTCTATTGCTTCGAAGAATGGGAGGACTTAGGAGAGCTCTACACGGAGCTGTTGTTGTAGAAGGTGAAGTCTGGATGTGGAGAAATCGAGGGACTAGTAAGCTTTTTAACCTTTCTATGCTCGAGAATTTGGGAAAGAATGAGGGTAAGGTATGGGTCTTAAGGTCTGAATGTATTCGATTTAACTAATAAATGGTTGTCATACTTAGCTGTTGGACAAAAGAGGCTCTGGCGTTAGGACAAGCTAAGCTGACGATGATAGATGAAGCAATGTGAGTTTCTGTACTCCACTTTTGGGTGATTGATAATGTTATATTGCATGTCTAAACCATTTCACATATATTCTGAGACATGACTAGAACTATGGTTGTGTATGGTTAAGGAAAATGAGTATTTGGTGTATGAATAATATTGTGAGTGTGTACTCTTGCAAGTCTAATTACTGAATGTTATTGGTTGAGTTTAACACATAGATGAATGATGTACTGTTTATGAAAATATTTAGCGAATGAAATGCATGAAAATAATTGTTAATATTGTATGCAGAGTACGGATGGATTTTACCTTGATGGGGTAGATGAAGTTAAGAATAAGGGGCGAAATAGAGGAATGGGTGGATTGAAAAGGGAATTCAAAGGAGTTAGATGACTTCGCGAAATGGTTAGCTAATGGATCGCTAGAATGGAACCGTGATGACGATTATCGATTGGTCCTTCAGGGCGATACCGTGACAATGGTAATTAGGTTCCTTAAAGCAACACTGCTACGGTAGTCTGCAGGCTCTATGCAGCGACACTGCGACGAGGGTAAGGTCCTATAGGGCTACAACTTAAAATAGGTTTATTTATGTAAGACCAGCTTAACTATGGTAGCCAATAGGGTCCGCTAAGGCATTAAACATAGGGTTACATGTGTAAGACCTTAGTTCGGCTATGGCAACATGGGTAGTCTGCCGGACTGTAATCACAAGGTAGTCTACCGGGATAGTAAACACGGGGTAGTTTGTCAGGATAATAAACACGGGGTAGCTCGTCAAGACATTAAACATTAATTTACATGTGTAAGACCTTACCTTGGCTATGGCAACATGTAAAGTCCGCATATCAGTAAACTGAGAGACCTGCCAAGAGATAAAAGAGATGTCACGTTGTGACTTGCACAGCAAGTCAAAAGACAGAATAAATTTGGCGTGTCTGGGGACACGGGCTAACGGGGCAACTAAGGGATTTGCTAAAGGCCATGATGAATGAAGCCTAGGAAGTGTCTTAACTTAATACGTGTAAAAAAAGGGGGGAAAGATTCCTTAGGAAGCATCTTAACTTAGTATGTAAGGTTAGACATACTATAACGACCCGATTTTAGACGGTGTCGGGAAATGTAGTTTTGAAACCTCATTTTCGTAAATCAAGTCTATAAGGATTAAATAGGAATATTTACAGAGTTAGTATGAAAATATATTAAAGATCGGTTAGGTTATTTAACCAAGAAATCGTTAATTAAAGCTTAGGGACTAATTTATGAAAGTGCAATTGCTAAAGAGTTTTAAATTAAAAAATGCTTGAGGACCTAGTTAGAAATTATCCAAATGACCTAAATGGTCATTAAACTATTGTTTTTCCAATAGTTAGTGGGAGGTGATGGTGAAAGCCACTAAACTCTTATAATTTTGATTAGTACATATATATATGTCTTAAATTAGCAATGAAACATGGCTAATTAAGATTAATTAAATCTTAATCTTAAATATATATAAGTGAATGGAGAGAGAATTGAATTATGCAATTCATTCTCCTTAAGACACCATCCATAGTCATTTAAAGAGAAAAGAAAACTTTCAAGTTTTATTACAAGCTTCGGTCTTCAATCTCCATAGGTAATCAAGCTATTTTCTTCAAAAAAATTTATAGATTCTTGATCATGGGAGCTTCATTAAGCTAACCCAAGCTTAAATTTATCAAATTTCTAGTTATATGCGAATTTGTTATTAGCAGGGATTTGTGAAATTGAGCTTAATTTTGATGATAATTTGAAGTATGAGCATGAGCATTTTAGGACTAAGTTAAAAGGTAGTGAAAAGTAACGGAATTGACTAGAAATTTAACTAGGTTTGATAATTGATTTTGTGACATTAGGGACTAAATGGAATAAATTGTTTAAAAAGTATAGGGTCCCTAATGTAAAGATGTGAAATCATATTTTGATTTGATGTTAGATATCGAAAAATATGAGTATTTTGAATATAGAGACTAAAATGAATACAATGCAAAATATGTTGATTATGTGTTTGTGTAACAGCCCGTTTTCAGTGATGTCAAAAATAATGGTTTCGGGACCACAATTCTAACTAGTAAGTTATTATTTTATTATTATTTTAATGTCTTGGGATTATATTAAGGTCGTATTAAAATTTCGTTAAGAAATTTTGAAGTTTATTTAGTTAATTAAGTAAAAAGACTAAATCATAAAAAAAATATAAAAGTTAAGTTCTATTAGTTAAAGCGGTCTAATGGCTATGAAATCTTAAACTAAAGGACTTGAATGGTAAATATGTCATTTAATGAGATAGTGGATGTGCATGGCAAGGTTTTATTGTAATTTTGATAGTTTTAAAGGTTAAAATGGTAATTGAATATTTAAAACCTAAATTAAATAAAACCAATTTGGCTTCATCTTCTCTAATCTTCTTCATCACCGAAATTAAGAGAGGAGATAGCCATTTTTATATTTTGAAGGTTCAATCAAGATGGTTTCTTGCATGTAAGTGATTTCGAGTCTCGTTTTTAATGATTTTTATGTTTTTGAATCTGTTTTAGCTTAATTTAGCTAGCTCGAGAATTAATTTGCAAAATTATTAAAGGTTGAGGGGCATGTCATAGTTGTTTTTGAATAAGTTTTGATGTTAGTTGATGGATTATTGATCTTTGTTGTTAAATAAACATGTTTTGTTAAGTGATTTTTAGGCTCCGTTTGTTTGTCAGTAAAACATTTTCTGTAAAATATTTTCCTTATTTTACGGTGTTTGTTTGGGGGAAAATAAATTACTATAGGAAAACATTTTCTAAAACACAGGTAAATGAAATGGCTTTTTACTGAAAACGTCTTACCGATTTTATTTTTTAAGACATTTTCCATTTTCCTCTACTCTCATCATAGCAGTCGTTCTCCTTCACTCTCTTCACAGCAGTCGTTCTCCTTCCTCTCTGTCCATCAGCCTCCGCCTTTCCTCCTCATCTCTGTTTGTTGGCCTCACCTTCGAATCTGAGTCTCGTCATCTCGTCGTCCTTACCAAGTTTGCATTTTGAAGAAACCCCAAAATCTAGCTTTCTAATCCTATCAAGGTATATCACTACCTTTTATTTTGATTACTCTGTAAATGAGCAATTGGAATTTCCTTCATCGGATTTAATTTGTTGCTTTTCTCTTTGGCTATTTCCCTGATTATTTTTTTCTTCAAAGTTATTGTATTTTGGTTACTCTGTAAATTCGTTGCTTTCTCCATAGCCATATGTGAGTTTCTCTTTTTCTCTTTCTATGTGATTTTTCAGAGTAAGTTGACTAAGATTTTAATTAGGGGTTTTGGTTGTTTTTCAAGCTTGGTTCTTGAATTAGCATTTTTTTTTGGTAATCTCTTGAATTAGCTTTTGTGTGTAAGGGAAAAGATATTTGGTATATTTGGTTTTTGTTTTGTTAAGAGACTGGGATTTTTTGGAATTGGAATTTGTTTCTTGAATTGTTAAGAGATTGGGATTCAAGACCGATTGCCATTTTGGGTTTTTATTTAGCATATATATATATATATATATATATATATATATATATATCAGAAATTATTTTTCATTTTTTCATTTGTTTAATAGTCTGTTTCCAATTGTTTTTTCATTTTTCGTTTGTTTTAAACTCTAAATGTTAACCTTTTGTTTTATCGGAGAATATCAATCTAAATATTTTGTTGCAATGCAGCATGTTTGACACTATAAAAAGCTAGTTCATCTACAATTTTCTTTTGTCGCATGCAGCTTGTGATGTATGCGCTGTTGTAAAGCTTGAGTTAGCATTTTCCATCCTTTGCAGGCAATAAAAGTTTGTTTCTACTATATTGTAGTGAGAAGAAACCTGTATATTTTTGCCTTTGTACTTCCATTCTGACATGCACGCTCTGACATGTTTGATAGTTTCTGATTATGCTACCATGTTATAGACTGATAAAGCTGTAAATTTGCTTGTAGTAATGTAATGTATCTATGCATGCATGACATGATGTAGACCTTGCAGGGCCACTACATTTGTTGTGCATATTATGATCTTTAAGCCTGATGCTTTGCATTCTTTGCTTTGAGATATAAGTCATAAATTAGATGTTGGAAATGCTTGAGTCTGATAGATGAATTCATAACTTTAAAAGTCTAGAAAACCTTTTTGTCTCATTATTAATCTAACATGACTTGTCTAATTGTCTCCTTACAAAATCAATAAAGATTTTTAGCAATTAATTATCTTATCATTGCTTGAGAAACTTTCATATATGTATGTATGCACTTTAGTCATGGTAGCTTACTGTTGTTTCAGGTAGTTTAGGAGTTCCAAATATTAAAATTCCAAAGTTGTGTTTCGGGAAATTTGTAGAAGGCAAAGACCAGTGCGATATATTTATGGCGAGGGATAAATCCCTGCTTGATGTACTTTATTCGTTGCATAGTGAGGTATGGGGATATAGAGTTGAGATAATAAACTATTGTGCCTTCACTAATAGTTCTTTTGGTTCTTAAAGAAATACAACAGTCTCATAAAGACATATTTACTATGTAATTTTGCTCGTTTCACATTAGTAGCGTATTCCCTCGTGGATGGCTTTACTAACTCATATTTTCTTAAAAGCCTTTCGCGAGTGTTTGGTAAATAATTCACATATGCAGAGTTGTGTTTATATGTATAACAAAAGAAATACACACTACTTGTGTAGTGGATTATAAATAGAAAAGTAGTTTTTGGTTTGTTTACATTGGAGGAGAATATGATAGTTTCTATGGTGCAACTTGACAACATCAATTTCTTCTCTCGTTCCTGTTAATCCACAGTCTAATATTATCCGAACCTAAGCCATAACATGTATATGGATATTATAAGGTAATACTCCTGTAACACCCCTTACCCAATACCGTTGCTGGAGTCGAGCATGAGGCGTTACTTGACTTAACTTAAAAGTTCGGGGCATAAAAATTTACTTTCAAATTTAATTTCATCATTCATAATAAAGCTGTCCACCTGTACAGCAGTCACTAAAATAATTATAATTCAAGCTACGAAACTCGAAATTTAGATCCGTAAATTTTCCCTGAAACTAGACTCATATATATATTCACCATAAATTTTTCAGAATTTTTTCTTTAGCCAATTAGTACAGTTTATTAGTTGAAGTCTCCCCTGTTTCACTAATTGACTATCCTAACCACTCATCACTAAAATTTAATTATCTCTTATTAAAGGCTTCATATGGTGATTAAAATTATTTCCACTGAAAATAGACTCATTAAGGAATCTATATATATAAATTATAACTCATAATTCCTTCTGTACAATTTTAATGAATTTCTAAAGTCAGAACAGGGACTTCAAAACATTCTTGCCCTGTTTCACTAAAATTCAAATATCTAAAAGTATATAATTCTTTTGCTTACTCCACTTCTTTCATATGAAAGTAGACTCTTTCAGCTTTAATTTCATATCTCACTCAACTTCTAATTCTATTTACACTATTTTTTGTGATTTTTAAAAGTTATATCAATGCTGCTGTCCAAGAACTGCTCCATTGCAATTTTAAAAAAATTCAATATAACCCTTTATAATTGTCTAACCTTCCCTGCAAATTTCAAATCACAACCAATTCCAGTATTTCATCTACTTCATTTAAATACTAATGAAGTTCAACCAATCAACCATTTCAAACTAAAAACATGTATATATTTCGATATCTAACGCAACCATAACATTCAAATTTACTTTTTACTTCAATTCCCTATACATGCCATATAAATCCAAAAAGTTGCTTAACATAATCTACCGGAGTATATCTGGATAGTGTGATTCTTGATGTAGATCCGATCCTCCAAATGTATAAATACGTTAATCTACAAAAACAATAAACACACACATGTAAGCTTATAGAAAAGCTTAGTAAGTTCATAGACATAAAACATAAATCTTACCAAACACTTGTACACTTATACAATATACACCATTACTAAATTTACCTGTCAACCACAATCTTTGGTGAGTTCCTTGGTATAAACTCACTACTACTTATTCTTTTACCATAATTCCTTTGGGCCCATTTGTCACTTACCATCCTTGATCAAAATTAAGGAACGGTTACGGAAAATTGAGTACTTCACTTTCACTTTGACATATGACCTCTTATCACTTGTCCTTGATCGATAAGTGTAGCTAGGCTACCACTTATCACTTTGCCACTGATCGATAAGTGTAGTGAAGCTACCACTTATCACTTTATCATTGATCGATAAGTGTAGCCACTTATCACTTTGTCTCTTAATCGATAAGTGTAACCACTTATCACTTTGTTTCTTGATCGATATTGTTTCTTGATCGATAAGTGTAGCCACTTATCACTTTGTCACTTGATCGATAAGTGTAGCTAAAACTACCACTTATCACTTTGTCACTTGATCGAAGTACTCAAATCCGTTCCACTTAATTTGATCATTTATTCGATTTTCACATTTTATTTTATTCTCATTTCAACAATAAATACATTTCATCATACATTGTATAATTCATGAAATTAACATTTAATCATTAAATTTCAGCCATATGAACTTACCTGGGTCGATTTGCAGAATTTGCAAAAGTTCAGGGACTAATCAACTACTTTTTCTTTTCCTCGGCTTGCTTCGGGTTCTCGATATGATTCAAATATATGAAAAACCAGCTTGTTTCAGACCTCCTATGGCGTTTTTGCTGATAAATTGTGAAGAGATCTCTAGATTTTTCACTTTTGTCTTTGTTTTAAATGTTTAATTTGTTAAGTTTCCAATTTTGCCCCTATTTCTACTTACATTCTGCTGATTTTTCTTACCCAACCGTCCAGCCCATAAAATTTGGGCCTAATTGCCTTTTAAATCCCTCCTCATTAGTCACTTAAGCTATTTAATCACAATTTAACAAATTTTACACTGTTTTCAATTTAGTCCTTTTTAGTTAATTAACTATCCAAACGTTAAAATTTTCTAACGAAACTTTAATACCAACTCAATGACACTCTATAAATATTTCTAAAAATATTTATGGCTCGGTTTAAAATCTTCGAGGTCTCGATACCTCATTTTTTATTTTAATTATTTTAATATTTATTCCTAGTACACTATTCACTATTTCAAAAATTTTTCTAACTTCACATTTAACTTATACTTACTAAATTTATAATATTTTCTACTCGTTTGTCAGATTTAGTGATCTCGAATCACCATTCCGACACCACTGAATATTCAGGCTATTACAACTCCCGAATGAATATATTTTCTATTAAAATTATATATTTATAAAATTATTTTAATAAATAATTATGGGTAAAGTGAAAATGTAACAGTCCGTTTTTAGTGAAATCGGAACAGTGGTTTCGGGACAACAAATCCGTGTCCAGAAGAAAATTTATTTTAAAATTATTTTATGGTCTATCGTATGATAGGAATATCGTTTAAAAATTTTGTTAAGAAAATGTTACCGATTACATGTTTAATTGATAAAATTACCAAATTGCATGAAATGCAAAAATTGAGTTCTAATAGCTATAAGTATCAAATAGTTATGGAATTCAAAATTTGAGGTCCTTATATAGCAAATAGACCATTAAGAGAAGTTAGTAGATAAGTATGATGATTCATCCATGGAAAATCAAATAAAGAAAAGGAGAAAGTAAAAAATAATTAAAGATGATAAGTAATAAAATAATGAAAATATCATCATATTATCATCTTTCCCAAATTATTTTACATAGAAACCCTATTTAGAAGAGCTTGAAGGTAGCAAGCTTATTTGGTTCAATTAGGTGAGTATTCAAGTCTCGCTTTTAGTCATTTTATATTTTAGAGATCGTAATAGCTTAATCTAGCTATCTCGTAGATTAATTTGTAAAGTTATCAAATTTTAGGATTTTTCCATGGATGAATATAGTTGAATTATGAAATTTTATGGTAGCAAATGAAAGGTTGTTGATAGATAAACAACTTTTGTAAAGGAATTTTGATGAAATTATGATTTAGGGACTAAATTGAAAAGTTGTAAAATTCATGGAAAAATTCTAAATTTTATGAAATACATGAGCTGTTATTGTGATATGTAAAAATCGGCTAGGCTTGGAATAAGGATTAAATTGCATAAATTTCATTTCCCGAGCCCAGGGATGAAATTGTAATTAAATAAAAATATAGAGGTAAAATTGTAATTTTGCCTAAGATGTGAATTGGATTGAATTGAGTATGAATTGTATTAAATTGAGCTAAATTTTCTCGTATATATCTGAATAGACCAAATACGGAATTGGATCGAGGAAAAGAAAAAGTATCGGATTAGTATATTACAATTCACGAACACTTGTCAAGGTAAGTTCGTGTAACTAAATTATGTATGTTTATATGTTTAAATTTAATGTTGTATATGTGAATTTTATGAATGCCATATGTATGAAAATCGGTCACATATCTGATAATGCCCGACAAATATTAAGTATCGTTTGAATAAATGAAATTCAATGGATATAGGGTTCTCATATTGGTTGTGGTCCTGCATATGTTGTGGACACACTACAATTCGAAAGAGCGTCCCGTTATTAGCTCTGATGAGCATCCCGATATTTGGCCTTCTCGAGCTTCTCGTTATATGGTTCTTGCGAGATTCCTGTTAATAGCTCTTCGGAGCATCCCGATTTGGTTTTGTTTCTGCATGTGTTGTAGACACACCACAACTCTTATGAGCGTTCTGACATTTGGCTCTTCGTGAGCTTCCAAATTAAAGGCTCTTTGTGAGCTTCCTAATAATTGCTCTTTAGAGTTTCTCGATATGGCTCGCTTGAACTTCTCGATATATGGCTATCCGGAGCTTCCCGTTAATGGCTCTTTAGAACTACCCGTTATTGGCTCGCACGAGCTTCCTAATTATGACTCTTATGAGCTTCCCGTTATACATCTTGGATAAGCTTCCCTTTACATGGCTCATATGAGCTTTCCGTTATATGGCTCGAGAGAGAGCTTCCCGATAATGTGCTCTAAGGAGCTCTCCCGAATATGAATTGACGAATTACAGTTTGTACGCTTCAGGTGCACTACCTGTGTATCCATCGATATTTTTAATAAATTTAACAGGCAAAGTTCCGACATGGAATAATCTAAATTTGAGATGAATTATTATGGAAATGAACATGTTATATGGATATATGATATGGAAAGCATATGTATATGAAAATTTTTACATGATAAGCTCATATTTGATTCTTGATATTTACATGAAGTAAATGACTAACATGTGTCTTGAGGTTATATGTGTTTAGGCAAATTGCCAAATTTCTTTGGATGAATTTTGTATTCTTACCTTAAATGTAAATGTATGGTAAGTTAATTTCCCGTTATACGAACTTACTAAGCATTAAATGCTTACTCTGTTCTATTTCCTCTGTTTTATAGTACTTCAGAAGCTCGTTGGGTTGGAGCCTTGACGGAGATATCTCACACTATCCATCAGCTCGTTTCAATATATATAGTAAATTAAATTTTAGGTTATAATGACATGTATAGGCTAAAAGTGGTCAAGAATGGCATGTATGTGTTTGGTTGAAATTAGCCATTGGTATGGCTTGTAATTGATATGTAATAAAGTGGCCTTAAATGTTTATGTGTGTTTGAAATGGATAAATAATGGAAATCATATAGGCATGTTGAGGATTGATTTGAGATAGTATAAATTTGGTAGAATATGTTTATATGTATTGTATGTATCGTTGTTTTGGTAAGTTTGTACACTTGGTTATATGAGGTATTATATCATGTAAAAGACTTGATTTTGGTTGGTTTTGAATGTCTTGTATTGGCTTGAGAATATATTTAAGTGTTTATGTAGGTGAAAGGCAAGTTTGGGTGAGAAATATGGCTTGAAAATGACCTTATTTCGTCCATACGGGCAGAGACACAAGCCTAACACATGGGCATGTGTCTTGGCCGTGTGTCCCCTGCATCTTTAAAATTTAAAACATAATGCTCAGGATTTTTCACACGGCCTAACACACAGGCGTGTGGCTTGGCCATGTGACCCCTTACACATACACACAGCCTAGCACATGGGCGTGTGACTTGGCCATGTGACTCAAGTTAGAGAGTTACACAGGTACAGACACAGGCTGAGACACGACCGTGTGCCCTAATTCGAATGCCCACAAGGCCTGAAACACGGGCGTGTCTCTTGGCCGTGTGAGCCACATGGGCTTGTGTCCCCTACACCTTGGATAAATTTTGAAATTTTGCGAAAAATTTTTGAGTAACCGATTTAGTCCCGACTTGTTTCTAATGTATGTTTTGGGCCTTGAGGGCTCATATAAGGGACTTTATGAATAATATCTAACATGAATGTTAAATAATATGAAATGTCAGTATTTGATCTGTTTATTTCGGTAATGCTTCGTAACCCTGTTTCGGCGACGGATATGGGTTAGGGGTGTTACAGAAAAACTAAAAATAGTGTATTTACAAGTTACCAACCATGTATAATCACACTCAAATATAATTATTAAATGAATATTTATTTTTATATTCAAAACTGGAACCTTTGAAAATCAAAAGTGAAACAAAAAAACAGTGAAAAATAGAATTTTGTCTTTATAATTAAATTAAAAATAAATAAATAAGAATGAGGTGAGAAATGATATTGTGGTCTTAATATATATAAAAAATGTAAAATATAAATTTATTGATAGATATAAAATAAACTCAATTAAACTTTCAAATGTATGTTTCATTTAAAATAATTTTTCTAAAATATTTTCAGAAAATCTGCCAAACAACAGAAAATATTTTACACAAATTCATCCATACACCAGAAAAGTAAATTATTTCCAGAAATCATTTTCTGGACAATATTCTACTGGCAAATAAACAGAGCCTTAATGAATTTTGGAATTAGGGATTAAATTTTTAAAAGTGAAAATCTATAGGTTTTACTGTGAATTGATGATAAATATGGGTTGCTCTATGGTCCCTTACAACATGGGTTAATTTTGAATTAAGTTGAAATGGTTAGATTTCAAATTATGAGCTTAAGAACTAAATTGTGAAAAGTTAAGGTATTAGGGGTAATTTTATAATTTTGCATAAATATGAATTATGGATTAAATTGAATTATATAAGTACTTAATTGAATGAAAATATTTATTTAGATCAAGATAAATCACATACGGACTTAGATCAAGGAAAAGCAAAAGCTTCAGATTAGCTTGACTAAACTACTACGCCCTAACTATCAAGTTAAGTTCGTATGAACTGTAATCATTTTAGTGTTATCTAAATTGAATGTTAATTATGTTTTTTTAATATGGATGAATCAATATATGAATGTATCAATGCTATGATAAATTGACGGATAATGAGTCTCGGTTGAACCTTAAGAATTCTTAGGATACAAATGACATGTCATTAGGGATTTCATGTTTCGGGTGCTGGTTCTGAATGTCCTATCAATGGCTGAGGTCCTGCATTTATAGCGAATTCTCCACAGCTCATGTGAGTAGCATCGTGTAGCTTACATTCTGACCCGCAGCTCGTGTAAGCAAACCCATTTCACAGCTCGTGTAAGCATTGATGTAAAGGAAATGTTACAGTTATATTTAAAGGCACACTATGTGTGAGCTTTCCTGAGTATCCGATGTTATTCTAGATGGTTCAACGGATATGAAAAGGGAACGAAATGGTAAGTATGCAAATGGATTGAATAATGACTTTATGAAAGCATTTATGAACTAAATGATGTTAGTACATATGGAAATTTATATATCTTATGGTTAATTTCATTTTGTATCATGGACAAGTATAGGCTTTTATTAAGCTTATGGCATTGGTAACGATTTATACTTATTCTATGAATTGTATTATTGAAATGGTAAGTTAAGTTTAAGTCTATATGAGCTTACTAAGCATTCGTTGCTTACGTAGCTTCTTTCTATTGTTTTATAGATTATCAAAAGCTCGACCGGTTGGAACTTGTCGGAGACTTATCACACTATCCAGCGGTCAATTCGGTAGTTTTTGAGTATTTTGGCCAAGGTTTATAATGGCATGTATAGGTTGTTTTGTAATGGTATTTAATGAATGGGTTAATGTAAGTTTTTGGTAAGTTTAGGCCTTGAAGATACGTTTGATTTGGTGAACTATAATGTAACAACCCATTTTTAGTGGAATCAGAACAGTGGTTTCGGGACCACAGATCTGAGTCTGAAAGAAAATTTATTTTAATATTATTTTATGGTCTGCATTATGATAGGAATATCGTATAAAAATTTTGTTAAGAAAATTTTACCGATTACATGATTAATTGATAAAATGACCAAATTGCATGAAATGCAAAAGTTGAATACTAGTAGCTAAAAGGATCAAATAGCTATGGAATTCAAAATTAGAGGTTCTTATATTGCAAATAGACCATTAAGAGGAGTTAGTAGATAAGTATGATGATTCATCCATGGAAAATTTGATAAAGAAAAGGACTAAATTGAAAAGTTGAAATAATAAAATATGATAAGTTAATTAAATAATAAAATATCATCTTTTTTATCATCTTTCCCAAATTTTTTTATGGAAACCCTAGCTAAGAGAAGAGAACTCAAGCAAGTTTACTTGGCTTAATTGGGTAAGCATTCTTGTCCTGTTTTTAATTATTTTTATGTTTCCGAGATCGTAATAGCTTAATCTAGCTATCTCGAGGATTAAGTTGTAAAGTTATCAAAGTACTAAGGTTTTGCCATGGATGAATATGTATGAATTATGAAATTTATGGTAGAAAATGAAATGTTGTTGATAGATAAACAACTTTTGTAAAGTGAATTTTGATGAAATTGTGATTTAGGGACTAAATTGTAAAGATTTAAAATTTATAAAAAAAATTTAAATTTTATGAATTACTTGGGCTATAAATGTTACATGTAAAACTCGACTAGGCTTGGAATAAGGATTGAATTGCATTAATTTCATTTTTCGAGCCTAGGGATAAAATCGTCATTAATTAAAAGTATAGGGGCAAAATAGTAATTTTGCCTAGGATGTGAATTGAATATGAATTGTATTAAATTGAACTAAATTTACTCGTTTAGATCCGGATAGATCAAACACGGAGCTAGATCGAGGTAAAGAAAAAGTAACGGATTAGTAGCAACCAAGTTCACAAACATTGTCTAGGTAAGTTCGTGTAACTAAATTGTGTACATTTATATGTTTCAATTAAATTTTGTATATATATGAATTGTGTAATTGCTAATTGCATGAAATTGACTACATATTCGACAAAGCCCAATAAATGTCAAGACCCGTTTGAATAAATGAAATTCGATGGATATAGGATTTCCCGTATTGGTTGTGGTCATGCTTATGTTGCGGACTTGCTTATGTTGTGGACACACCATAGCTCGAAAGAGCGTCCCGTTAACATCCTTATCGAGCTTATCGTTATATGGTTCTTGCGAGCTTCTCGTTAATAGCTCTTTGAAGCATCCCGATTGATTGTGATTCTGCTTGTGATGTAGACACACCACAGCTCTTATGAGCGTCCCGTATATATGGCTCTTCGCGAGTTTCCTGATTAAAGGCTCTTTATGAGCTTCCCAATATGGCTCTTGAACTTCTTGGTATATGACTATCTGAAGCTTCCCGTTAATGGCTCTTCGGAGCTACCCGTTATTGGCTTACATGAGCTTCTCAATTATGGATCTTATGAGCTTCCCGTTATATAGCCCGGATAAGCTTCCCTTTACATGGCTCACATGAGCTTCCCGTTATATGGCTCGAGAGAGGGCTTCCCGATTATGTGTTCTAATGAGCACTCCTGAATATGAATTGACGGATTACAGTTTGTACACTTCAAGTGTACTACCTGTGTATCCATTGATATTTCAAATAAATTCAACGGGCAAAGTTTTGACATGGAATAATCTGAACTTGAGATGAATTATTATGGAAATGTATAGTTATATGGATATATGATGTGGAAAGCATATGTATATGAAAATTTTTACATGATGAGCTCATCCTTGTTTCTTGATATTCACATGAAATACATGACTAACATGTTTCTTGAGGTTATATGTGTTTAGGTAAATTTCCAAATTTCTTTGGATGAATTTTGCATGTTTACTTTAAATATAAATTATTGGTATACGAACTTACAAAGCATAATATACTTACTTTGTTTTATTTCCCTCTGTTTTATAGTAATTCGGAGGCTCATTGGGTTGGAAGCTTGGTGGAGATATCATCACACTATCCATCGACTCATCTCGGTATAAATAGTAAATTAAATTTTAGGTTATAATGGCATGTATAGGCTAAAAGTGGTCAAGAATGGCATGTATGTGTTTGGTTGTAATTAGCCATTGGAATGGCTTGTAATGGTCATGTTTTGATATAAATATATTGTATTATCATGTTTGAAGTATGAAATTGATGAAGCATATATGCATTTGGTATCTAGGTAAGTATAAGTTTTGGAATGACATATTAATAAATTGTCTATTAGGGTGCCTAAAATCACTTTGGTTATATGTGTAATATGTCAAGTTTAAGACATGGTTTTGGTTTGTTTTAAGTGATTTGATATGGTTTGTGAATGTATTTAAGTGTTATTGTAGGTGGAAGACAAGTTTGGGTGAGAAATATGGCTAGGAAATGGACTTATTTTGTCCACATAGGCAAAGACACGAGCGTGCGCCTCAGCTGTGTGTGACACATGGCCTAGCACAAGAGCGTGTACTTTGACCGTATGTCCCTTGCATCTTTAAAATTCAAAACAGAATGCTTAAGATTTTTCACATGGCCTAGCATACGGGCATGCGACTTGGCCGTGTAACCCCTGTACCTACACAAAGCCTAGCACATGGGCGTGTGACTTGGCCGTGTGACCCAAGTTAAAGAGTTGTACGAGTACAGACACGGGCTGGGACACGACCGTGTGCCCCATTTCGAATGTCCACACTGCTTGAGACACGGGCGTATCTATTAGCCGTGTGGGCTACACGGCTTGACTACACGGGCGTGTGTCCCCTACACCTAGGAAAATTTTAAAATTACGTGAACAATTCTCTGAGTACCCAGTTTAGTCCCGACTTATTTCTAATGTATGTTTTAAGTCTCGATGGCTCATATAAGGGATTTTATGAATAATATTTGACATGATGTTAAATAATATGAAATGTTTATTTTGATTTGTTTATTTCGATAATGCTCCGTGTCCCTGTTCTGGTGGCGGATACGGGTTAGGGGTGTTACATATAATCCCTTTCCAAACCATGTCATTTTGGTCACTTTTAAATACATGTATATAAGGTTCTTTTGGTATGTTTGTAATGGCTTGATAATAGTCATTTGTGATATAGTAGGTAATTGAACTAGGTTATAATGTTTGAAATAAAGTAATGTTGACTTTTTTTGGTATGAAATGTTTTGGTATAATTGTAGTGCCTTCGAATGGAATATTGGTTAGGTGATTTAAGATGTTTGAAATGGCATGTTTATGCATGTTTGAACCCCTTGAATATGTGCTTAAATGGTTTGTATAGTTATACATTAACTGGTTATGAAATGACTTGATTTTAGGTAGAATTTTGAATCCATACGGCTTGAGACACAAGCTGTCACACGGCTGCGTGAGACACACGGCCTTGCGACACTGTCGTGTATCATTTGTGAGTTCTTAGGGTTACAAGTCAGTGAGCTACACGGCCTAGCACACGGCCTGACATATGGGCATGTGTGGCATCTCAGTGAGTTACACGGGTGAGGACACGGGCCGGGATACGGTCGTGTGTCCCTTGTTCGAAAGTTACACGGCCTGACCACACAGCCATGTGACCATTATTTTCCAATTTTTACAACTTTTTCTTAAACTTCTCGTTTTGTTTAAAATTAGTCTCAAATTGTTTCTAAGTTATTTTTAAGGCCTCGAGGGCTCGATTTAGGGATAGAATGCATGTGGTTGAATGAATTATGATATGTTTAATTTATTTAAATAATATGATGTTAAATGTTTTCAATTGTACGATAATGCTCTGTAACCTTAATCTAGCGACGGAGACAAGTTAGGGTGTTACAGTTTGAATGTGATTTGGATGTGAACTAGTGTCATTTTTATAATTAAATTATTGAGTGTAGCTAAAGACGACGCTGGGTTATCTCAAGAGAAAGGAAAAACGAGAGTCATAGATGAATGACGAATCTATGATTTGTACTTTTATTATTCGAATTCAATATATTTGTATATATATATGTTTTGTTACAAATTGGCTATTGAGGTAAGAATCCTACTTGTTTCATGATTCGGTAAGTATATAGTGATACGAAACGTATAAATTGATTTGAGATACGCATGGTATAGATGAGTAGCATATGAGAATATGATATGTGAACATGTATATAATATGTAATTGGAACATTTGTTACCCTATTAACTATCTCGAGCAGAGTCGGGTATAGTTGACATGCCATAGGATTGGATTTGTTTATGGGATTATAGTTCGGTTTATACTAATGAGGTGTAGAGTGCATAGTATACTTCGGACATCCAATGAAGTGCGAAACACACTTTACTTCAGTTATATTGATGAGGCACACATCGCAATTTTTACTTCGAACGTTCCGTTGGGACACTAGGTGACAGATATGTTGGTGTGATGGTTGGATGATCTGTGTATCCATCTTGAGTTTGTATCCGATTAATAGGGATTATAAAACATGAACTTGTTAAATGATAGTCGATATGAAATGTTGATGAAAATGGTATACCATGTATATATATATGAAATATGACAAATGATAGCATGTGAAAGATCATGCGAACCGATTAAAGAGAGCCTTGAAGGTCGATACAGATAAGAAACGAATCAATAGATTCGAGAAAGAAATGAGATAATGAAATAAATGTGATGTGATGATAGAAAACATGGTATAATATATTCATATGTGTTGCCAACTGAAATAAGAAATGAGTTTGAAACGTGAGGCATGATTTGTAAATTGAAATGGTGAAAACTAAATTGTGCATTGATTGAAATCTTGTCATGCTATTTCTAACGTATTATTGATTTGAATCATGAAAGTACCACTGAGTTTTATCGCTTAGCGTATAGTTTGTTTATTCCGTGCACAGGTACCAGTAAATCTCAAGGTTTCGAAGAGTGAGACAGCATCCAGATCGCAGCTTTTGATTCAACAAGTTTGTATAAACTCACTTTGTGGTCAATAGATGGCATGAACCTAAGGTTGAGTCAGTCTTAATTTGTGAGTTACTATTTTGGTATTTGAAATGAAAATTGTAACTTGAATATAAGTAGATGAATTGTAAGCATGTATGGATGAAGTTAAATGGGTAGTTGAATTAACATTTGAGATTAGTTGAATTGCATTTTTGGGTTATTAGACCAATTGAGTTATGGATTTGGTAGGTTGAATCGAATGATGCAAGGTTTGAGGGAGTCTTCCTTCAAAGTCACGATACCATTTTATGGATGTCACGACACTGGCCCTCAACGTCGCGACGTCCCTTGCTGAAGTCACGACATCAACCTCCTGTTTTCAGAGTCGCGACACCACACTATTGAAGTCGTGATATCCAGCATTTTGCGTTCAATGTCGCGACGTGATTCCCTAAACGTTGCGACGTCAACTCGGTACTTTGGAAAATTTTACATTTTAGTCCTCAATCAACCTCAGTTCACATAAGAGCTTTTGTAAGCTCGTTTATAACCTAAATTTGATTGAATAACATATTATAATTAAGAATTGATCATAAAGACTTGTATAAATTGTTTATTTAATATGCAAATGAAGTAATAGTTGCTCTAGCAACAAATGTGACATCTTGTATTAGGACCCGATGATCGAGTCGAGTATGGGGTGTTACACATATATTGAGGAACGACAATCGGACAGTTGATCAGCTGGCTAAGGAAGCATTTGACAGAGAAGAAAGCTTATTCTGGGTGGAGGAGGCTCCGAAAAAGGTCTTTGAGATTTGCGCGACAAATCGATGGTGGATTGACCTACTAGATTAGATGCAGGATTAGGCTTAGATGAAGGGAGAAACAACTGCTTGTTGGGAGTATTAGCTCATGGGACATTGCCTGGTGCTCTTCGATGGAATGATTGAACTTGGCTGGAGGCTTTTTTGGATTTTCTCTTGTGATTTTCACAATTTACATGTAAGGGGATTTCCTTCTGTAGCTGTTGAGGAAGGGAGCACTATGTCTATTGGTTTTCTAATGAGAATTACAAGTGTGAGTGACACACAACTATACTCAATTGCCTGTTCTCTTATCTTTTAATGAAGCTTTTATTATTCAAAAAAAAAATCACATGCGTCCTTAATTGATATTTAAGAAAATAAATAGATTAAAACACTGAATAATTTTAAAACTGCTTGTGAAGTTAAACTACTTTATTAGTACTGTGTGTAATAATCTATTTTAATGAATTTGACTTATTGATGGTTTATTTTTACTATGTAGAATTATATTAGTAATTATTATGAGAATCAAGCAATCGGAATAATTAATTTAATAAACTAATTGAATTCAAATTAACTTACTCACACTGTTTAAACAAGTGAAGCTCAAACATAAAATCTCAAAGTTAATTAAGTGAATTGATATCATAAATAAATATTAATCTATACTAATTATAAAGTGATTGATTGAATTAGTATTACCACTCAACATCACATTAACTCGATAAAAATTTTAAAATTTATAAATACTAATATAATAGTGTTGTTTTTTTATTACTAAGGTTGATTATTTGTTTTTATTTTATAAATACGTTGGATATTAAGTTTTGCGCTGGTGTTTTTCTTTTCTTTTCCTTTTCTAATTTTCAACCATTTACATGTGCGAATTGTAACCAGACTTTGTCTTTAAGAGATCTGATAAATCTCACCAGATTCCAACGGTGTCTAAACTGTAATATGCCACCTAAACTCTCAAACCATGCATGCATTCCACGCGTCTCCCTTCATCCTTTCCTCTCCTCTACATATACCACTCCTTTTCAACTCAAAACCAGACCCATAAACAACTACAGAGAAGATCATCGATCGGTTAAGGGGAAAAAAAGGCTAAAATGGGAAAAGGAGTGAGCTTTTTGCTTCTAGCACTTGTTCTCTGCTATGGGGTCACAGTGGCAATGGGTTACAGAGGCGAGAAACAATGGAGGAAAGAAAGAGAAAGGAGGGAAGAGGAGATGGAACCTGAAGAAGAAGAAGAAAGTGAAAGTAGAAAGAGTTGGTTCTTGATGCCAAAATCAAGGCCCGTGATGACAACTGATGCTGGAGAAATGAGGCTGGTGAGAAGCCCTGGAGGGAGGATCGTTGATAAACCGTTGCACATGGGATTCATTACAATGGAGCCTCAGTCCCTTTTCATCCCCCAGTATCTTGATTCCAGTTTGATCCTTTTCGTTCGTACAGGTATTATCCTTTTTCTTTTTGTTTTCCACTAATATTACTCTCTCATCCCTAGCCAGTAGGGGGCAATGCTGATGGGGTTGCAATGGTTGCAGGGGAAGCCAGGGTTGGGTGCATTTACAAAGATGAGATGGTGGAGAGACGATTGAAGATAGGGGATGTGTATCATATACCTGCTGGGTCAACATTTTACATTTTGAACCCAGGTGAGGGGCAGAGGCTTCACATCATCTGCAGCATTGATCCCTCAGAGAGTTTGAATTTGGATACTTTCCAGGTAATAATGAATTAAAACCATCCATTATTTATCTCCCCCATAACATTTTCTTAGCTTATTAAAAGTTGGTTGAATTTGTGGATTGCATGCAGTCTTTCTTCATTGGCGGAGGAACCCATCCAACATCTGTCCTTGCTGGTTTTGGTCCTGAAACTCTTTCTACAGCCTTCAATGTAAGCAAAGTACATGCTATCTATGGCACCAGAGCTTGGTGGTTTCGTGCAATGGGCTAGCTCTAACATAATAATCAATTCACATAATTACAGGTGTCGATGTCGAAATTGGAGGAAATAATGAGAGGGCAACAAGAGGGTCCAATTGTGCATGTGACCAAGTTTCATGCACCAAGCATTTGGACAAAGTTGTCTCAACTTCAAGAGCAAGATAGGCTAAAGCAGGTGAAGAGAATGATCCAGGGAGAAGCTGATGAAGAAGAGAAAGAGTGGTCATGGTGGAAACTGTTTGGTATGTTTTCTGGGAATGAAAGAAGAGTTTTCGGGGATAAAGCCCCCGACTCATACAACATCTACAAGAGAAAAGCCGATTTCAAGAACGACTATGGATGGAGTGTTGCAGTGGATGGATCCGTTTATAAACCTTTCAAACACTCTGGCACCGGCGTTTTCCTTGTCAATCTCACTGCGGTAATCAGTCTTTGAACTTGGCAACTCTATCCCATTGGACAATTGCTTATAAGGTAGCTCATGTACAATTTCAGGGATCAATGATGGCTCCACATGTGAATCCCAGAGCAACTGAATACGGCATTGTGTTAAGGGGAACAGGTAGAATCCAGATTGTGTATCCAAATGGAACATTAGCCATGGATGCGAGGGTAAGAGAAGGGGATATGTTTTGGGTACCAAGGTACTTCGCATTCTGTCAAATAGCATCACGATCAAGCCCTTTCGAGTTCTTTGGGTTCACAACAACATCAGACAAGAACCGGCCTCAGTTCCTAGTGGGTGCAAACTCCCTGCTGCACACCTTCAACACCCCAGAGCTGGCGGCTGCATTTGGTGTGACGGAGGAGAGGATGAGGCGTTTCATCAATGCACAAAAGGAAGCAGTTATCCTGCCATCAGCATCAGCAGCACCGCCTGACGAGGATTTGAAGGAGAGGGAAGAGAAATCTGAGGATGGAGGCCCAAAGGTGATAAGGAACTTTGGGGATCAAATGATTATGGGTTTTGATTAAATGAATTGAGTTGTTGGGTTTGGGGTGTGAATGGGAATGGGAATGTAGTAGGGTTATTGCAGGCTAGGAAGCTTCTTGTTTTCCAGTGTTAGGTTTTTGAGCTTTTGCTTGTTTTAATGTTTTATTTTCAACCTTTTCTTCTTCTTCTTCTTCTTCTTCTCTTTTCATGGAATAAAATCAATAACCATGTTCATCCTTTTGTAGTTTGTCATACAATAGTCTCCCGATCAAACAATATAAAAAAATTTACACCATCTTTTCTTTCAATTCTAGGATTATTATTGAGCTCAATCAAAATGACAATTATATTTATTTGAACGTTGTTAAACGATATTTGCTAGCAGGGCCTTGTCCACTTTTTAAGGTTTTAAAATAAATTTAAATTTTAGCATTTTTTTATTTTTTGAATTTATAATATTTTGGAATTTTTAAAGTTTTGTAATTTTATTGCGAATGAATTAATTTTTAATCACCACTAACAACAATTATTTCAAAACTAAAATCAAAATCAAAATGCATATCCTACCATATAAATTAAAACACCAAAATTGACCCTAAATTTTTGTAAACAAGTCAAAACATAAACCCCAAATAAAAAAGAAAAGGAAAGGTAAAATTGAAATCTATCTAGTATAATTGATGAGCACGGTTTATAAATAAATATTGGTAACTTTATTAAACATAATTAAATAATCATTAAATTATTATCCTAAATCTAGAATATTAGTTACTATTAATGTTTAATTATATTTAAATAAAGTTATTAATATTTATTTGCAAATTCTCTATATTTTTGTTTAATTTAATGATGATTGTTATATTATTATTTATCTATGGTGCATGAGATTTATTATGACGGTGCATTAAACATTATTCAAAAATATTTATATATTAAAAGGAGTAAATTACCTCATTAGCCACTTAAAAATTAGGTCATTCTTATTTTAGTCACCCCAATTTTTTTCTTTTGTTAATTTGATCACCACCGTTAAAGAAATTGAACAAATTAGTCATTCCACAGTTAAATTTAACAGAATACCCTCCTTTTCTTTTCTTTTTTTTTTTTATCTTTTATCTTTTTTTTTCTCTTTCTCTTCCTTTTAACTCAAAAACCCTAGTTGTCATCTTCTTTAAAGATGTCGTTGCTTCCTCTCTTAAACCACCATTGATCATCGTTGTCTTGTTAATGAACGACGCCAATGGACACTTCTTTGTCCCTATTTTCCATGTTTTCTTTCTCATTTTTTCTTCTTACCCACAACCTCCTTTTCTAATCATCGTTGTTGTGATCATCCGATATCTTTTCTAGAGTAAAATTGTCAATCCAAAGCCACCAAAGCGAAGCTTAAAGACTCCTATTCTTATCTATAAGATTAGATTTCTCAAAAAACCCCTCAAAATTTGTGAGGTCATTCCCAAAGCTTTAGAAGTTTTGTGGTTTGATCTCCTAATCCCGCCATTGACATGGTCTAATTTTGAAATGTCTTTCTATTTTTGATCTCGCTGGTAGTGGTTTAAAGGACGCAGCAATGATACCTTTAAGGGAGGCAATGGCTAGGATTCTTGGGTTAGAAGGGAGAAGATGAAGAAAATGAGAGGAGAGGAAAAAAAAGAAAAATTATAAAAATTATAAAAAGACAATTAATTATGAAAAGATGGATTTAAAGATTGAATGATCAGTTTGATCAATTTCTTTAATAACGATGATCAAATTAACAAAAAAATTAGGGTAACCAAAATAGGAATGACTTAAGTTTAGAGTGACTAACAGAGTAGTTTAAAAATAATGATAAAAAGCAGAATTTGGAAAAAAATTCAAATTGGCGAGAATAACAGTTTATTAGTATTATTATATGATAATGATAATAATAAAAGTAAATTTAATTAAATATTAATTAATATGAAATTAGTTAATTTTGTTATATCTTTTAAATGTTCTACTTAAAAGATAACAAACATATTATTGATTAATAAAATTATAAATCTATAAAATCATTAAATATGATTGGAGAAATTAAAAATAATAATATTATGTTTTAAATAAATAAATAAATACAATTTTATTTTAAATATGATATAGTTAATAATGTTAAAATTATTTTTTATAGTTAATAAAATTAAATGTGAGAGATTAACCTTATATATAGGGTTAACATTATATTAGCCCCTAAAGTTGCACCAAATTGTCGTTTTGGTATTTAAATATTTTTATATCAATTTGGTACTTAAAGTTTCTAACTGTATCAAAGGCAATAAAATATTAAAGTAATAGTTCTTTGTAGATAAAATTTTAACTGATATTCAAATGACAAATTATTTTGTCTAATTATTTAATATTTTACTAATGAGCTGTTTTTCACATTTTATTTTCATTACTTTTAAAATTTTATTTTATTTTTCAATTATTTTCAGAATTAGTGGACTTTTATATAAAGTAGACCGATTTTCATTTAATTAGAAAATATATATTTTCTCAAAATTATTTCTATAATATTTAATATTTTTTAAAATTAAACATATAAAATCACAATGATTATTTAAATATTTTTTATTCTTATAATAAATTAAAATAAAAAATTAATGAAATTATATTTTGGGCCTAAGTCTAGAAGGTGGCCTGAGTCCATGAAAAAGAAAAAGAATGAGGTGAAAAGGCACGTGACATGTAGCTTCGTTGGGTTGTTTTGTTTACCGACTCTCGGCGGAGCCGTTGAGTTGAACCTGAGAACTGAGAGAACTAAAACTCCCAAATCTCAACATATCTTACGATACATCTCTTCCTCCCGCTTTTCGATTCTAACCCAACAAACACACACAAAAGCTCACCAGTCATGAAAAACGACTGTCGTTTCGCTCTCCTCCTCCTTTTCTTGACTTCAGTTACCCTTCACACAAAAGCGGAAGTCATAACCCTAACTCCCGACACCTTCTCCGACAAGGTAACCCTTTTACCCTCCCTTTATCCCCCATTTAATGTCCCCAATTTAAATCAAACAAGCTCTCTTTTTAGGGTTTTTTTTGTGTTTGTTTTTGTCAAATTTTAATAGCTTTGTGATCAGTTCCAATTTTGTTTAATTTCATTTCGATTATAATTTATCCCTTTGCGCAACTTCTTAAACATATTCTCTTCTATGGTTATTGATCTTTTTCAAATTCAAAATCTGCCATACTGCACAACAGAAAATCCCGCTGGTTAACAATTGGGTATATGAATTCGGATTTAGGGGTTTCTTTTTCCCCCTATGATAAATAACTCGACGTATATATTGAATTTCCTTTCTTTTTCAGGTAAAGGAGAAAGACACGGCCTGGTTCGTGAAATTTTGTGTTCCTTGGTGTAAACATTGGTAATAATTTTCTGCCTGGTTTATTAGTTTTGTTGGATCGAGCTAGACCTGATTATAGAGCTTCCACCATTGTAATTTTTTTATTAATGACTTATGATAATTATGGGTTTTGATTTTCCTTTTTCTTTTTCTTTTTCAGTAAAAACTTGGGGACGTTGTGGGATGAGTTAGGAAAGGCAGTGGAAGGAGAAGACGAAATAGAGATTGGAGAAGTTGATTGCAGTGTAAGCAAACCTGTATGCACTAAAGTAGACATCCATTCATATCCCACGTTTAAGCTCTTTTATGATGGCGAAGAAGTTGCTAAATATCAAGGTGACATTCTAATTTCACTTCTTTTTTAATGCAAACATTGAATTTCAGTTCAAACTCAAGATCCTCTCTTTGTGTTGTATATGAAGGATTAATGTTTTTTTTTTCAAAAATGAAGATATTGCCATCTGTACTTAGTAATTAGCACCCTTTACACTTAGTTACTTCAACTCACTAGGCATAGAATGCTTTTGAGACCTAGATTGGATACTCAAACATACCAAAATAGGCATTGTATGGTATTAGTGTAGGTCAACTGTGTACTCTGATAGTAGAAGCAAAGAGGCTCAATCGAGTAGAATCTTTTATAGAGTAGTCTCTATACGATTGAACTACTTTATCTAATGCCTATCTATATTGCCTGAGTTCTTCTAAAAGGTACCTTTACCCTGTCCTTAGTGCATCTAGTGTGCTGCTTGTCGGTTCTTCTGGATCCAATGTCTGAGAGGCTGGCATTGTCCTGAAGTATGCCTCAACTGCTTCTTGAGAGGGACATGTCCGCTTTTTTTAAATAATCACATAAACCAGTTGCTGTGTAGTGAATTCTTAAGATCCATAAAAAACATAGTAGAAGCCTAGAAGGAACCTGGGATGGTTAACCTACATCTGAGAGCCCTTTAAGTTTTATATGTAGGAAGAAAATGGAGAATCGTCTTCTGCTGTGTATTTTCTTGTAGCTCCGGCTGTTTTGGGTTTAAGCAAATTCAGTTGGGAAAAATAAGTAAATAAGTGGTTGTATATCTCTCATCTTATCATTTTTGTTCTCCTCTATTTTTCTTGAGCATTTTTTCTTTGGAATTGAAAGACTTGAAAAGTAAACCACATGTATATCATCTCATGTGTGCATGGCACAAAAATCTAGTTCCATTGGTTGTTCTAAAATTAGCATCTTTTACATTAGTGACTGAATCATGTTGCCAAAAGTTTGAGTTCATTTTTCTTTGGAACTCCGACCATTATAAATGGTTATGATGTCGTGAAATGTCTGATGTGAGCATTCTTGTGTATTTATCGTAAATCTGTTTCTGCTTAAAATAGTAAATTTTCCTTAGTGTACAAGGCTTTTCTTTTTAAAGGCTATCTAACATGGTGTTGGGTTTTGTTGTGATTTGCATCTGGCATTCAAGGAAGCCTGATTTTAATCTTCGGAACTGCTTGAATATTCTTTTCCATTCTGAGTGATTTGAGTTGATTTTAACTGAATATGAGTCTAAACCAGCGAGTAGAATAAATCTGGTTATTTGTAATTGATCTGATTTTGTTGCATGATGCTTTATAGTTGTTTTGCTTTTCACCGTGAAATATATTTGGGTTTAACTTCTATGCATAATAATAAGCTTCAGCTAATAAAGATTTCAAATGACTATGTTTCGGAACTATTTTTGGTGTTGAATTATTTTCCCCACTGCATGTCATGCAAAATGTTAGGGAAAAGGGATGTAGAATCGCTAAAAGCATTTGCTTTGGAAGAAGCAGAAAAGGCAGCAGAAAAAGCACAGCTAGACACTGATAAAGAGTTATAATCATTCAAAAGGTAAGCACCAAAGTCTCTGCATTGTGCTTAGATGTTCTTCCTTTATATAATTTGCCTGAAATCTTTGGAAGGAGGAGAGATCCACTTATACTGGTGCAAAACTAATATTACTTTACACCCTTTCATAACTTTTTCTACAATTGATATTTTAACAATCCAACCATCATATTTCACTTTCTATTCATGCAGATCGTGCATGTAAAGTTTGGAGTAAAGAAATATTTTTTAACTATTTGTTTTATGTAAAAACTCTCAACTGTTAAATATATGTTAATATTAATATTTTAAATTGATATGATAGAGATGTCAGACCGATTTGAAATTTTACATGCATGACAAGTATGATTATATTAATAAATTTAACGGTTAAATCATTAAAATATTAATAGTAGAAAAAGTTATGAGAGGGTGTAGAACCATGTTATTTACAGCACTGCAAGTGGATTCTTCTCATTTGAAAGTATAAATCTGCTTCTATGAAACCAAGATCCAATGTAAAAAAATGCAGCTGATAGGTTCCACAAGATAGGACCATCTAAGATCCACTTACACCCGTTTTACACCGTTTTTAAACCATTAGATAAAAAATGATTTAGGGCTGAGATTAAAGCACATCTTTCATCGTTTTCATAAATGGTAAAATATTAATTTTTTTCTTCTTTTTGGCACACAAAAACTTTCCTTCTCATTGCTGCAATATATATATATATATATTTCCTTTTTTGGTTCGTCTGAAACAGACAAAAATGAGCAAGATCATTAGTCCTCAAGAAATTATCTCCATTTTAAGTTTTATTTTATTAAAATATGTTTTTGAAATCATTATTTACGTACTTGTTTTTATATGCGTAAGTTTGAACTTCTAGAACTATTAAACAAATCAAGAAAACTCAAATTCGAGATTGAAATCAAGCTTGAAAATAGAACTTATTTTTTCTTCTATAAAATAAATAAGCTTAACCAAATGAAATAGAAAGAAAATCTGATTTTTATGTCAAATTTTAAAATAAAATTCAAACTTAATTGAACCAAATTTTAGACCTTGAGTTTCGAATTGAGCTCAACCTTTATTCTACTTGTGCAAACTACTTTATCTGTACCAAGAAAATAAACTTTCAATTCATCTCAACATTTTTCGTATTGAAAATATAATATCAAAGCTAAAGCATTGCAATGCAGTGTGATTGAAAATATAATGCTGAGAAGGAAAATTTGAACCAAAAAAGAACGACCTCTACATTTGTGTTAATGTTTTGTTGCGGATCTTGCTCATCTTCATCCATTTCATTGGAACCAAAAAAAGAAAAATTGTAGTAACGAAAAGGAAAGTTCTTATGCCAAAAAGAAAACTTTTAATGTTTTACCATGAATGAAAATCAGGAAAGGTGTTTTTTAACTCATTAATTTTGATCTAATGATTTAGAAATGGTGTAAAACTCATTTGAGTTTTATATTGATGTAAGTGGATCCCTTCCTCTTAGAACAGTGCAGCTAATAGTTCCACAAGATAGATGACCATCTGAGTTGCACACCACCAAAATCACTTATTCATGCTTCCAATATATGGTGCACAAAGTACAGACATAAAATCTCTTGCATCGGATGAAGTTGCAAGTATATATATATATATATTCATCTTGCCCTGTTGCTGTAGAATCTTGCATAAATGTTACTCAGGGAAATTGGTTTTACATACCGACTGTAATTCAGCATGTTCTTGGATTACTGCTTGATGCATAATCATCCATGCAGGAATGGAACTCCCGAGCAGAAACAGGGTACTGATGGTCGTTTACTAGGGGATGCTTAAATTTTGACGGCACCCCCAACCTACACATGTTATTTGCTTTTCTGGATTTTGTCGCTGATCTGATTTTTTTTTTTAATGCTTAAAACATGTCTGAATTTGAGAATTTTTAATCTTTAGTAAAACAAACCAAATTTTCCATAAAAGGAAAAGAACAGTATCAGAGATTTTCAGGATCTGATTTTGTATTTGTTTTATAATAATCAAAGTAAAGCTTATACAAAAATGAAATTGGATAACTTCAAATTTGGACAAGGTGGACGGTCTAAATTAAATATTACTTCATGGGTCATGCATTTATTACTTATTTTGATTTAAATTAATTTAAATTTTAAATATTTCATATAGTAAAATAATTCTTTTATTTTTAATTATTTATCATATACATGTATATATTTTTGGTATTATCAAAATTTTCATTTTAGGTATCTAAAATAAAAGTTTGCAATTTAGACATGTATGTTACATAATGTGTTCATTTTGACTACTTCTGTTAAAAATTTAACAGAAATTTGACATGATATTTTCTTTTTTATGTGTGGATTGGCATAATTTACCATTACATACTACTTTCTTTTAAAATTTAAAGGATTAAAATATAATTTGTTTAATAATTATTATTATTAATCAAAATAAAACATTTTATTATTTTCTTGGTTTGGGTTTCGGCTCACCCACCATCATTGAGCAAAGACATCTAAGTTGTTCGACTTAGGGCGCTTTTTCATTCTTTTGATAAGTGCTTTTGAGAAGTCTTTGTGGAAAAGTCTTTTGAGAAGTGCTTTTGAGGAGTGCTTTTGAAAAATTTGAGTGTTTGGCATTGCTGTGAAAAAGTGCTTTTGAAAAATAAAATGTCCATTTTAGACATGGTATAATAAAGTAACAAATATGTATTTAAATAATATTCAAATTAGTTAATATTATGATATTTTAACAAAAATATAAAAAATAATTTATTATAACTTATTGTTAACATTTTAATATATAATATTAATTTTAAATATTTCTAAGTAATTAATATTAATTATTTATTAAATTTAATTAGAATATACAAATTATATTTAAACATAAAAATTAAATATTTGTAATTAAATATTGACACAATTATATTATTATAAAAATTATTTTTATTTTTAATTAATGCTTTTAACATATTTGTATTATTTTATTTTAAAATGTATTTGAATATATAATTCATATTATATATTAACATAACATAGAAAATATAAACCTAACAAATTAAAATATTACATATATTTAGATTAAAGTTTTAAAAGGGATCAATTTTTTTTGAAACTAAATTAAAAAAATTACCAAATTTAAGGATTAAGGCTAAAATGGCAATAACTTCTCAACCTTAGGTTTGTATATTTGTAATTAAACGTTGAAATAAATTTCTTCTTCATTAAAACCTTGGAATATCAACAAAAGAAAGTGAAATTGAGTGTTATTTGAACCAAAAGGTAGCTTCTTCTCCACTGTATGACTTTCATCACTTAAGCATGTCTTTTGGGAAGAAAATAAAGTATGCATAAGCATGTCTTTCGGGAAAGAAAAAAATGTGCTGATATACCATCTCGACTTGAAAGTAACTTTTGGTTTGACTCTTCTACTACTCAAGCCCTTCAACCCCCACACCACAAAACCAAATTCTTTCAAGCATCTGTCATAGCCATTTCATTTTCATGAATAGAAGTATAAAAAAGTTCATCCATCTAAACTATCTCAACGACACGATGAGACTTCGAAAAAAAAAATACTTATTATTAAGTCAAAGTACAATACAATGAATTTATCTTATAATAAATAATAATAGTAATTATCACCAAGAGAGAATGCTGCATATGTATGTTTGTAAGTAAGAAGAATCTTCCAACTATATTAGAGGTTTTTGGCTAAAATAATTGGCTCGTTTCATTCCAGTACCGTTAAAGGGCGACATACTAGGGCTCATAGTCGGGCTCATTCTCGGACTCTCTTCCCTTAATGTACCATTTAGTAAAGCCAACTCCCTAAGCTGTTGTTTCTTATAGTTATCCAAAGATTCATCCTGAAGAATGGTAGAGATCGAGGAGCTGAAACATATACAAAAAAAGGAAAGACTAACTTTAAAAACAACAATAAAATTTTGCTTTTGTTCATACCACAGGTTTCAGAAGATTTTCTAGTATGGCAACAACGTAGTCCAAACGAGAATTTATCACATCTTTGGGAAGTTCAGCCTCCACCAACACATGCAATGGCTCATTAAGGTGTTCGAATCCAGGTTTATCTTTTAGTTTCTCTTCCTACATGTTAAAAATGGGTAAGCAGTCAATGAATAACAAGTGAAGCAACATCAAAGGAGAACTCAGTCTTCTTATATTCAAGAAGAAAACGCACAAAAGAAGCCAACTCTCGTCTTTAATTAGGTCAGACCTTGATTTTGCATAACTGTTTTTTTCACAAGGTACTTTTCTTAGTAAAAGTGATCATTTCATTGATCATAATACTGAAAGTTCTTCATAAAGCATGTGAAATGCAAATGGAGATGCATATGATCAGAGTATATATAAGATTAGCCGAGCAATTTTCACATCACCTGCAGTCCAATATGGCCTTGTATTGGGAGGAGAGATGAAAAAATGAATATCATAAAAGCATTTACAGTTGACTTTACCTTAACAGAATCCTTGACAGAACCTTTGCCTCTTATGTACACCCTACACTCAGTCAAGAATTACTCGATAATCAATTGAACCCTTACTAGTTTAAATCATTAGTGTTTCATACTTGTATACATGTGATTGAATCTTTATATTGCAGGATAAAGAAAAGGAAAACAGAAGATTCAATAACCTTGATTAAAAAGCCCGGTGCACTGAGGAAGAACTTGTGTGAAAGGTCCCAGCTTCTCTTTCTCTGTTAATAATTCAGCTAAGTATCTGCTATTGTTTACTTGATTTTAAAACAATCATTAAACATATATAATATATGAAACCAGCAAAACCTACAAAGAAAACAAAAAACCCATCAATAAAAACATGGAATTGGATTGATTAAAGTGATAAAAATTTGACCTTTCAAGATCTGTAGGAATAGATGAAGGTCTATGAGGAGAAACAGAAGGAAAACCAGGTGGAGGGTATTGAAAATAACTCCTGGTAAGATTCTTTCTCCCATCATATTCAACAGCTTCACTGATTCTTCAACCTTCATTCATTCAACAAAGAACCAGAGACTTCTTCAGTGGAGGAGAGGAACAAAGAACCGGCAGAGGAAAAAGAAAATATTAAACAGAAGAGGAACTAATTAAACAGAAGAAGAAGTATAAAAGAAACTCTAACCTGCTGCGGAAGAGGAACAAATAACAGAAAATAGAGCTTTGAAAGCCGAAAATGAGGAAAAGAAATTGGGTATAAAGCTCCGGCTCACCAGCAGAGGGGAAAGAGAACCAGCAGAGGGGAAAAACGTTTGGGGGAGAATATAGGTTAATTTGGTCAATTTTCATCAAAAAGCAGTTCAGCAGAATGAAAAGGAGATTTTTTTAGCTTCTCCATCTAAAGAGAAGCACTTTTCTGATGGAAAAATTTGAAGAGAAAAGGAGGCTGTTCTTTGCTCCTTTTAAGAGAAACGGCCGTTTGGGTGAAAAAGTGATTCTGAAACGGGGAAAAGAACGGGCCCTTAGCCGTTGCCTCCCAGCTCTGCTCAGCCATCCAGTTCCTGTATTTTCAAGTGACTTGTTCTCAAGATAGCTTGTTGCCGCTAAGATACGACTCTATCAAAGCTTCTAGATTACCTAAACTAGAAGGAATTACCCCTTCAAGCTTGTTTTCAAGTGAAACCCTTTGGAGGGAGACCAGATATCCCAAACTGGGTGGTATTTTCCCACCTAGTTGGTTGTTTTGTAGCTTTAAAAATCCAAGTGTGGGCATTTGACCAAAATTTGATGGAAATGGTATCTCTCCCTCTAGATGATTAGCATACAAATACATGACTGAAATGGATGTTAGATTGTTTACCGTTGCTTACTTAGTAATGCATCATTCAAGAGTTCCATATTCCTAAGGCCAAGACCACCTCCATATAGCAAAAACATGCCTCCACCAAAAGCATCTCATAAAACGATCAGCTCTATCAACAATGTATGGAGCCTTAAAACAAGCAAAAGATAAATAGGAATAGAGGACAAGACACTTGGAATTAATGTATATCTACCTCCTGGGAAAAATGTATGAAGATCTCTAACTTGCCAGTTTTGATTGTATCTTCTTGAGAAACGATTGAAAGAAAAGCTTCTTATTGCTTACGAAGCCCACCTGGATACCCAAATACTTACCCAGATGGTTAATTTGCTTCGCCCCTAAAATGTTAAACATCCAACGTCTTTTTCGTATCTGCCCTGAATGGCTAAAAAATAGTTTCCACTTACTCAGATTAATCCACAATCCAGAGAATTCTAAGTATTGAGCTAGTATAATTTTGAAAGCTCGACATGACTGTATCGTAGCAACTAATAAGTATTTAACACTCGTGTCTAGTATTTCCACTTTCTCTTAATCGTAGCTAGTATAATTTTTTAATAACTAAAATGTTTTTGGTGCAACTAATCCCAAAAACCATATTAAGCATTTAAAAAACCCAAAGATATTTTATCCACTAGCAACTAAGGTTTAACCCTTCTTAATTTTTGACTTAATCTCTTTTCGCCTTTGTATTTGTTAGGATTTGCTAACTGTCAACCCAAATGGCCAAATAGAATTCGGATCTTCGACCTTGAAGAAGAATGTTCGCCAACACAGATAGTTCGCTGGGGACCTCGCTGGGATGCTGGATGCTCGCAAAGATAACTCGCGCAGAAAGCTCACTTGGAGGGCTCACATAAGCCTCGCAGGAATAAGGTCGCAAGCTATGTTCGTAGAAGGGATCGCGAGCCCTACAAGAGACCCTCGCCTATGACTAGCAGGTATGAGGCTCGTTAGAGGAGTCAATCCCAGGATAAAAAAAGACCGCTTGCTCTGCAGACACACGTCCAACAAGCCAACAGAGGCCCAGTGAATGTCATCACCAAAGACAATGAATGTCAATGCCATCAGTCCCAAGACTAAGACAAAATAATGAGTCCTATTGTGAGTTGTAAGCAGTAGAAACATGTATAAATACGCCATGCGTTTCCCTTAATATGATACGAGAAGAATATTACTCAACAGTATTATAGTTAAATTATCATTTTGGTGCCTATATTAATTTTTAACACTTTGGCCTTTGTAATTTTTGCTATTAACTTTAGCCTTTGTATTTTATTTTTGATATATAAAATAAAGGTAAACCATATAAATGGTCATCCGACTATTAAAAAATTTCTTGTTAAAAAATTTGAATTAAAAAAATTACAAAATAATTACTTGACTTATCAATTCATTTTTGGGCAAATTACACATAAAGCCCTATTTTTTTAAAATTTACCGAAATGGGCCCGATATTTTATTATTTACCGGAATGGGCCATTTTTCCCGAAATCGCGTCCACGTCATTGCGATTACTTACGTGGCAACAAATCGCGTCCACGTAAGCGCGATTTACTGACGTGGAAGCAATAATTCATGAACAGTTTATGTTTTTTAGCTTGGAAAACTTTGAAAGGCCATAACTTTGGGCTCGGTTGTCCGATTGAGACGATTTTTTTTATTTCGAATAACTTTTCGAGATCTACGCGCTGGCAAACTGCCAGCAGTTTTCATCGAAATTTTTTTTTGCCTCTAAATTTTGATTTTTTTAAATTGAATTTTGAAACATTCAAATCATTATTTTCCTTATTTATTTGAAGTAAACACCAGATTTTTTTTACAGAATTGTTGTATTATTTTTTCTAATTTGACACGTGTATGGAATAGGTCCGATAAATCATTAGAACGTAAGTAATATAATTAAGATAATAACGGTGTTTTTATAATATGTCAATTAATTAGTTTAGTTTAGTTAGTTTAGATGCTTGCTCTTTTCCTTAGTACCTTGGTTTGAATCTTCTTGCCAATAAATTTGAATCTTTTTGTACTTGTTGCATTTATTTATTTTAATCAATTAACTCTTCAATATTACATTAATATATGTTATTAGTACAATAGTCTAGACGGATTGACAATTTGAGCTACAATATTATGAATATTAACTACAATACATAATTTGAGCTACATATTACAGTAATACATTAATATGTATTATTAGGGACAAAATACCAAAAAAAGGGGGCAAATTACACATAAAAAAGGGGTATTTATACTTTTTTTGGACCGTTGGGTACTGTTCACGCGCGGGCCGAAATCGCGTCCACGTCAGCAACTCGCGCTGATGTGGACGCGATTTCCTGGCGCGTACCCTGACATCGCGCTGACGTGGACGCGATTTCGCGGAAAATGGACCATTCCGGTAAATAATTAAATAATTGGCCTATTTCGGTAATTTTTTTAAAAAAGGGCTTTTATTGGTAATTTGCCCTTCATTTTTTTAGTCTAAAACCGTTAAAACACTAACGGTAGACTACTGTGGCAGTTAACTTAATGACATGTATTTTTTTTCTATTATTTTTTTCCCATAATTTTCATGTAATTTTATAATAAAAAAAAACTATTTTTAACCCCAAAACGGTGTTTTAAAACTCTTTGATTGTTGTTCATTATAACAGCAGAAACAGTGAACTAACACTAATGAAAATTTGAAAATTAACTGAATCAAACAACATTAGATAATTACAAGCTTGCTACCCATCCATCATTTATAATATTAAAAGTTAAAAAAATGGGGAAATAGTGTAATTTGATTATTTTTAGTTACCGATTCAAGAATAGGTCATCGATCCCCAAAAAAATGAGACCGGGTCGGGTCACGATTCATAGTCCAGCTCCAGCTTTGGCGCGATATATCTTGCCAAAAATGTGGAGAGCGGCGACAAATGCAATAAAACAAAGAGTCATGATTAGGTCAACGGTAGGGGAGATCTTCAAGCCCGGAGCATCGTCTGTGTAGAACCAGAGCATGTTACTTCCGAAATCGGAGCCGGCGGAAGGCGGGGCAGAGGTGGCAGCGCCTCCCATAACCCTGCAGCAACGCATTTCGGCCGTTGCGACTACTTTTCCCCTTTATTCTTTAGGGCTTTAAAGCACCTAAAACTTATCAAAACGGTACCATTTTGGGTTTATTTTTTATTTTATTTTAACGGTTTTGGACTAAAAAGATAAATTGATAAGTTAGGCGACTTGACTAGAGGTGTCCATGGGCCGGGTCGGGCCCAAAAAAATTCAGCTCGCATCCTAGGCCCTGGCCTGACCCAAAATATGGGCTTGAAATTTTGTCCAGGCCAGGCCCGGAAAAAAATTTCTAAGCCCGAGTCCGGCCCATTTTTTAATAAACACCAAAAAATTATTTTTAAAAAAAAATTTTAAAAAAATTTTAAAAAATAAAAAATATATTTATTATATATTCGGGCCGGGCCGGTCTGGGCAAAAAAAGTGGTGCCCGAGGCCCGGACCGTTTTCTAAACAGGCCTCTTTTTTACCCAAACCCATATTTCTGGCCTATATTTTTACTCGAACCCTCTCATATTTCGGACGGGTCGCCCGGCCATGGACACTTCTAGACTTGACAATAAAATTTCTAATAATCAGATGACTGTTTATGTCATTTACATTAAAATAAAAATAGAGATTAAAAGAAATAGCACAAGTACCAAAGTCACGGTACGGGCCAAAAGAGTTTATGCAGAGAACTAAGGGTTCTGAAGGCATCTGGACGTAACCTCTAACTTAACCCGACCCGCGATCACTTTTTCCGCGAACCTTATTTCTACAGATTCTTGAATCTTCCGTCGATTCCGATTAACCCTAGAAGGAGCACTTTATTCTCCAAGTTTAGCAATGGAGATGAAGTCGATGACACTACTCATACTATACGCAACTCAGACGGGAAACGCATTAGATGTAGCCGAGCGTATTGCACGAGAAGCTGAGCGAAGAGCCTGCACCGTCGTTATTAGTTCAACCGACGATTATGATGCTGTAATTTATCTCTTCCTTTTTCTTTTTCCATTTAAAACTATTTTCTGAGTAACTTACTTGATACTGTTTTGCAGAATTCGTTGCCTGCTGAAGACACTGTCATTTTTGTTGTTTCTACCACAGGCCAAGGGGATACTCCAGATTCTATGAAGGCAAGGCTAACCCTATTTTTTTTTCTTCAAATATCCTATTTTTGTTCCTAGTATGCCTCAAAGTTATTGTTTTCGCTTTCCTAATCTTTTATATACATACATATATTATATTACAGGTATTTTGGAGGTTTCTTCTGCAAAGAAATCTTGGCAGCCATTGGTTGGAAGGAATTCACTATGCAGTGTTTGGATTAGGAGATTCAGGGTACCAAAAATATAATGTAATGGTTTTCCACAGTTGATTTTATTGCATTTTTAAATTCATATCTACTGTTTTTCACATAACATTTATTTATATTATATTTTGTTTTTATTCTTCATTTTTTGTGGCTTATATCAGTGCTGTTAATGTTCCTCATTTTTTATTACAATGTTTGAGGAGCCCAATGACTTCATATACTCTTGATGACATTATGATTATTATCAAATGCCTATTTTCAATGCGGATCACTATTATCCATATTGCTTCATGAAGGCCACTAATTCCAATGTCCCGAGACATCTTCACATTGAAGGAAAAATAGGGAAACAGGGGAGGCCACTCTAGAGACATGCATTAATGTCTCGAGACACATTATGGGATTTTGATTTTTAGAGTTGGATTCAAATCCGGACTCCGCATTCGACCTCGTATAGCCCCGGGGTTTAATTAATGAGATTGTTATACATTTGTAAGGCATGATTACATTTGTGATTGATATTAATTTGATTTATGCCATAAGCTATGAATACGGTGGCTTTCTATGGGTTTCTTGTTTCTATTAAATTGCTTGGCATGTAGTTTAATTGACGCTGTTCCTGGTGCATAATTAGAGCAAAACTTAATTTGGCATGTGGTGGCTGCAGTTTGTTGCAAAGAAGCTTGATAAAAGACTTTCAGACCTTGGGGCTACAGCTGTTGTTGAGAGAGGTTTGGGAGATGATCAGCATCCTTCAGGGTATTATAGTCGAGTACTTTTAAGAAGAATGTCATTTAACTTGGTCTGATAGCAGTTCTTCTACAATATTCTTCTTATTTCTGCTTTCTCTAAATGATTCACTGTTGAATCAAAACCTGTTAGAAGTTACAACATGCTGCAAAAACCATACAGACATCAAGTGAATAAAGTCCTGTGGAAACAAAATGTTGGGGAGTGTGCATGATAATCTAGATTTTAGAGAGATTTAAGTGATTTATAGATGATATTTAAAGAGAGATGTAAGCGTCCATTGGTGAATGGTTACATTCTTGGAAAGCATCACCTTTACTGCCGAGAGTGGATAGTTTACATCAACACTGGTATTCTGAAAAGTATTAAAAGCTTTAGAAGCTAGGTACTGTCATTTAGAGCTAATTGGATATGGATTAAAAGCATAGGGTGGCTTTGAGGAACCTTGTGGCTTATGTCACACAAACTTTGTACTTCATGGTTAAGAAATATCTCTATGCCACAAATGCATTCCAAGATCATCCAAGTTGAAATAAGACATGAACCTTTGTTGTTACTGGTAAAAGTGCCAAATAGACTTGAGAATCATTTAGATTGAATTGCAAGAGATATGGATTTCTTCTTCACCCACCAAAATACAGGATAGTTTTTCTTTTTTTAAAAAATTGGAACTTTAATGATGCTTATTTTTAAATGTGAGTTAAAATGAAACTCAACTAGGATAATATATTTTCCTTCTAATTTATAAAATGTTAATTGATATTTGCACAGGTATGAAGCTGCTTTGGATCCTTGGTTATCATCATTGTGGAGTAGGTTAAATGAGATCAAGCCCCATTTCTTTCCAAAAGGTCCAGATTTTTTGGTTTCAAATGAGGAATTAATTGGCCTACCGAAAGTTCAAGTCACTTATCATAATGTCAATGACATGGATTCCCGATTATCAACTGCAACAGGTAACTCGAAAAGAAAAGAAAAAAGTAGAAGGGCATTGAGCTAGGGGATGCTAAAAATCAGAACAGGCTAATACCAAATTGTTGTTTAAGTAGTCATATTGCAATTGAATCGTCAAGATGTGTAACATGGGGGAAAAGAAAATAACAACACTATTGTCCATTGACTCTAGATGATTAGTTTGGTTTGAATTGTTTTCTCTTTCAGGGGGTGAAAAAAGAAAAAGAAAAATCAAGCAAAGCAAAGCTAAAAATCTGAACTTTCCCCTTCTCAGTCTTCTCACTGACAGAGAAAGATTAAGCAGAAAAAATGTTTTTCTTTTGAAGGTTTTCCCCCCTGTTATTCAGTTTCAACCAATGTCCTCTTTGACTGAAACCTTTGTGCACTTGGTTGATTCCTAGATATAGTTATGTCATCTTCTTTTCTCTTTTCTGTTTTTGTCTTTCCTCTGATAACATGCTCTTGTCTTGTACTTTCTCAGATTTTAAATACCTTCAGATGCAAATTGGGAGGGCTCGTTCAATGTCTTCCGGAAAAGTTCCTCATGAGAAGAGCAAGCCTGATGCCTTTCTCAAAATGGTAGTAGTATATTTTCTATGTTATGATAAAATCTATGTTATTTAATTCAATGTTCTTCATTTTAAATTCATGTTTCGTGACCATCTTGTTCAATCCTCTGTCTTGCCCATTTGGTATTATACTAAACGATGGCACAGTTTTCACATGGAGTCATATTTATCCACTGTTTACTGATTGTTAAAACCTTTCTGGCAGTTGCTTCCCATGGTTGGTTTTTGGGCTGTTCATAAATATTAATTTTGGTGATATTTGGTCTATCTTTCTTCTTATCCCTGATGTTTAATATTCCTTTGCAGGTGAAAAATTTCCCATTGACCAGAGCAAGCCACGAAAAAGATGTGCGTCACTTTGAATTTGAATTTGTTTCTCAGGTAGGTCGTTTCCGTTCTTTCCATTTTATTGGGTACATCTTTACGAATCAAACCATGTGCCTTGTTAGTTGCTTGATGTTTCTGTTCTTTTCTATATGTTGTAGGTGATTAAGTATGAAATTGGTGATGTTCTAGAGGTTCTCCCTTCACAGAGTCCTGCAGCAGTTGATTCTTTCATACAGCGCTGTAATTTGGATCCTGAATCATTAATAACAGTAAGTTCTTTTGCATATTGGTATATGGTAGTAATCCTTCTTTCTGATTTACATGTGTCCTTTATCGATATTATAGATTTTGCATAGACTTCATGTTCAAACAATTTTACAGCATTCATTGAGGGACTTGTCCTGGAAGCTTAGATTTATGATTTATTTGAGAAAACTTTTACCCCTTTCTACCTAACATTATGCTTTGACTAGATTTTGTAAAGGAAGGAAGAGAAAGGAAAATAGAGGTTTTTAAGGGGAAGTTTGCTTCATTCCACCGTTTGGATAGCTAAAAATGAACAAGGGAAAGCAAAGGAAGGGATTATGAAAATCCTTTTTTGGTTAAGGAGTGAAATGGAAAAGAAAGAGTATGCTATGTTATATTGCTCCAGTTATACCCTTTGTCAATTAAATGATTATTTAAGATAAGAACAATTTTTAGATTTTTTTTAAGTCAATATGGAAGTTGAAGAAGGAAAAAGTTTTTCAATGAAAAGAGTTATTTACTGCTTTTCGTGGTTCGACTTATTTCAATCAAGGTAGAAAGCTTGTTTCTACAATAAGTAATATCGTCTATTGTGGTTGTGTAAACTCTTTTGGCCCTGTCCCAATCACATGCATAAGAAACCTCGAAACCTGATCTTGCTATATACTAACCTTCTTGTGCTGTTAATATGGTTTATTTCAGGTCCATCCTAGAGAAATGGAAAACCGCCATATTGATAACAATGTAAATACTTTGGATGTACCCATTAAATTAAGAACTTTTGTGGAACTGACAATGGATGTCACATCTGCTTCTCCCAGGCGCTATTTCTTCGAGGCAAGATCTTGTATGTTTTAACTTCTTTGGTTTTCCATCATGGTATTGAGCTATTCCTTCAAATGCTTTGTTGAAAGGTCTTAAAGGTTATTTTTGAGAAAAAAGAAAAAAAAAATCACAAAGGTTTCTATGATTGATTCTGGTCTGACATCAATGTTTGCAGGTGATGAGCTTCTTTGCCACTGCTGAACATGAGAAAGAAAGACTTCAGTATTTTGCTTCACCTGAAGGAAGAGATGATCTTTATCAGTACAACCAGAAGGAAAGAAGAACTGTTGTGGAGGTAAAGTGAAGTGGATTTTTTACATAAATGATATTTTCTTGCTTTTGATTTATTCTAATGCTCGTCCTTTGTATGTTGCTCTTTTTGAATTTCATTATTTTCTCCTTAATTTTTGATCAAGTAGAGTATAACTTTTGAGAATTACACCTAAAATTAGAAGTGGAACATTTTTTTACATCATTCTGTTCTTAATTGCCTCCTGTTAGTGGGATGCTTTTCTAGTTATTGGTACATGTAAGCAGGGCTAGACTTGGGAAGATAATGATTTAAATCTTGCCAGAGGAAGGATTTTCATTACAAGTAGTGGTTTATTGGGGTAGTCTTCTTTTGTTAATTTTCTGAACAATTAGAGCAATGCTCATTAGATATTTTAGTTGTAGATTGGTAAGTGCCAAACTTAATATTAAATCATACCTAGAAATGTTAAATTCTTGTATCTTATGCTTGCCTTTATATTTTCGCTTCTTTTTAGTATTTTTGGTACATATACTGATTGAATGGTTAGAATCAGTTAAGATAAGCAAGCAGATATTATTAGGTGATCTCAATCATATCTTATGCTTGGCTCGTGTGAGATTTATTAGTAATAGGTTAATTTTTATTCTGTCATTTTTGGTGTCGATATGATCGAAAGTAGGATAGCATGAAATTACCCTCCATACAGTTGTGTACTAAACACTGCATGATTTTAAAGAAAGATTCCAACTTCAGCTGAAAAGAAATGGTCTCAATATTTGTGATAAAAGGTATTGGAGGATTTCCCTTCTGTGCAAATGCCATTTGAGTGGTTTGTGCAATTGGTTCCACCACTGAAAAACAGAGCTTTCTCCATTTCTTCTTCCCCTTTGGCTCACCCAACTCAAGTGCATTTGACTGTGGATGTCGTGTCATGGACAACACCTTTCAAGCGGAAAAGACAAGGCCTCTGCTCAACATGGCTGGCCAGTCTCGATCCTGAACAAAGTATGATGTGCTAGATAGCTCCGATTCTTTTGCTTTCCTTGTTCCAAGTTATGCATATAGCTTGTGTTAGTCTTACTGATGCGGTATTTTGTTCTAACAGGTATATACATCCCAGTATGGTTTCATAAGGGTTTGCTGCCTCCCCCACCACCTTCGCTTCCCCTCATTGTCATTGGTCCTGGAACTGGTTGTGCACCTTTTCGTGGATTTGTGGAGGAAAGAGCTGTACAGAGTCAATGTAGTACGATTGCTCCAACTCTTCTCTTCTTTGGTTGCCGTAATGAGAATAATGACTTTCTGTATAGAGATTTTTGGTTGTCCCATTCAGAAAATGACGGAGTGCTTTCAGAAGCCAAGGGTGGTGGGTTTTATGCTGCCTTCTCGAGAGACCAACCCCAGAAGGTTTATGTCCAACATAAAATGCAGGAACAAAGTGAAAGGATTTGGAATTTGCTGTGTGAGGGAGCGGCCATCTATGTTGCAGGGTCTTCAACAAAAATGCCATCAGATGTGATGGTAGCCTTTGAGGAGATTATATCTAAGGAAAGTGGGGCTCCGAGGGAATCTGCGGTGAGATGGCTGAGGTCCTTAGAAAAAGCTGGTAAATATCATGTTGAAGCTTGGTCATGAGACTGGGCGTTGTGAGTAAAGGGATCAAAATTGAAGGTAATTGAAGGTACTGAGGCAATTTATGGAACCATATAAAAAGCAAAGATTTGATTTGTCTTACTGTGACTGTTCTGTATTGTGGTATGTTTAGGTGTGCAAAATTTGTTGGTCGAGAACAGAAAATCTCAAGAATAGTACCATTATTGAGGTTTCCAGTTTGGAATTCTTAGCTGTTGCCATTTAAATCTCTGGTTTTTAAGTAGACTTGAATCCAACATAGTTGGTTTTGTATCGGTTTTGGCGGTATTGGTTGGTGCAAACTGTTCCAATGCTAATTCATTGTTTCACATAGGTGAAAATTTCAGTCTATATTGAACGTATTGTCTTGTTGAACGTCACATTTATCGCATTGGTTGATGTATAAATAATGTTAAAAATATATAAATTTATTATTTTTCATCCTTTATATAGTCTTCAACTTTAAAGTAAAAAAGATTAATAAATTAATAAAAGACGAATGTATAAAACAAACAAATGAAAGAGGAAAAAAAAGGGCAAAATCTTGTCTATGTTTTTACGGAACTTCTTGTTTGATGAATGAGATGATATTATTTATTGTTTATTTCTAAAGTTTATTGATAATTATTATATAGTTGAGAATAATGTCAGGAACAATAATAACATAAATCACATAAAAAACGAAAACTATGAAGAAAATTGGGAAAGCAAACCAAACCCAAATGAGGCCTCTCTTTGAAGGAGACCTTAACCTGCGTTGAACCTTCAAGCGAAACAGCAAGTGGACGGAACAAAGATATCAAGAAATTCCCTAATTCGAAGCCTATTGAAATCTGGACTGAGGTGGATCGAGCGATCTTCTATCTTCGTTAGCAGCAAAGGTGGCCAACAACGATGCTTCCTTCACCCAAAAACAATCTTCTGTTCTTGACACGCCCCCGTAGTCCAAAAACAATTTTGAAAGCTCATTTGCTTCCTAGATAAGTGCACTAATTTCTGAGAAATCTTCCGAGCTTGCGTTTAACTTTTGGATGACCGACCTGAAATCACTCTCTAGGATTACTAACTAGAAGCTCAAATCAAGTGCAAACCTTAACCCATGTACCGCCACTAGAGCTTCTACCGCAAACACTATAGGTGACTATAAGGTAAGATGACTACATGCCCCCATAATTTGTCCATGTTTGTCTCTAATAATTACTCCTGAACATGTTTTTCGTTGTGTAAGGGAAAAACCGGTATCGACATTGATCTCAACAAATGATATCGGAGGAAAGGACCAGCAAACAGCCTGAGGTGGAGACGACCGATATATGCTTGAAACAAGCACTTCAACATCCGCACAGTAGCCACGAACAAAGGCAACCAAGTCCCCCACCCTCTGGTTTGTACCCTCATGTATAAGCTTATTCCTAGCATACCAAATAACCCACAACACCACCGCTATCTCCACTCTTTTATTCGCAGAATGATTTTCAAACATCCATGATAACCATTCATGAAAGTCGATCTGTTCATTATTACCCGGGCTAACATAGTGTAAAGCTAGCCTCACATCCCTTGCAAAATATAGTATTGTAGAATATGGTTCACATCATCAACAGCTTGATAACATCTAAGCCACAGAGGGTCATTCTCAATTCTCTTGTTATTTAAACTCAATTTTGTAGGCACAAAATGTTTCAGAAATTTCCACAAAGCGATTCGAATTTTTGGAGGGCAAGAAAGCAGCCATATCTGTTGATATAATCTTTATCCATCGGATGTAAATTAGAAGGGATCAGTAATAATTGGTATCCACTACGAACACTATACAAGCTTGAGTGTTCACCACCCTATACTACACAGTCCTCTTGTGGGAAACTCGAATACTCTTAATAATATTAGCTTTGCCGTGGGAAAATACAGAATTAATCAGATCCAAGTTACATACTATAGGATCTCCACTCTTTTATTCGTAGAATGATTTTCAAACATCCATGGTATCCATTTATGAAAGTTGATCTGTTCGTTATTACTCGGGCTAACATAGTGTAAAGCTAGCCACACATCCCTTGCAAAATCACAGTATCGTAGAACATGATTCACATCCTTGACAACTTGATAACATCTAGGGCAAAGAGGGTTATTCGAAATCCTCTTGTTATATAATCTCGATTTTGTAGGCACAAAATGTTTCAAAAATTTCCACAGAGCAATTCGAATTTTTGTAGGGCAAGAGAGCAGTCATATCTATTGATATAATCTTGTATCCATCATGTGTAAATTAGGAGGGCTCAGTTATAATCGGTACCCACTACGAACACTATACAAGCCTGAGTGTTCACCACCCCATACTATACGGTCTTCTTCTGGGAAACTCAAAAATGAAATGCTTTTAATAATATTAGCTTCGCCGTGGGAAAATACAGAATTAATCAGATCCAAGTTCCATGACATAAGATCTTACACCATAAGGTCTGACACCCACGTAATATGATCCATTTGTGGGTACTGAATCTTTCGAGGAGTAGGGTCAGGCTACCACTAATCATTCTAAATTAAGATTGATGTACCCATGCCAACCTTCCATCTGACGCCTAGTTCCAAAAGTCCACACGCACACCATATGTTTCGCCGAATCAATGAAGGGTTAGAACCCAGAGACGTATTAAGGAAACATGTAGATGGATAGTACTTTACTTTTAGTATCCTTCCCACTAAAGTAGTCGGGTTTGTTAGAAGGCGCCAACCTTGTTTACTAAGTAAAGCAATATTGAACTTTGATAAGTCTAAAAAGCCAAGACCACCGTCTCCTTTTAAGTCACATAGAGAAGACTAATTACACCAATGAATTCCCTTTTTCTTAGTAGACTTTTGCCACCAAAATTGAGCCATTAAAGCTTTCAGTTCTTTGCAAAAAGATTTAGGTAATAAAAAATACATCATTGTATACGTCTGTAAGGCCTGGAAAATGGACTTTATGAAGACTTCCTTACCCCCTACCAGAGTCCGAGCACCCCAATAAAGGATCCTACTTCGGAACCTACCCTTAAGACCTGAGAAAGCTCTTTTCTTATTTCTCCCAAACATAGGCGGTAGGTCCAAATATCTCTCCAAGTTATCTGAATTAGCAATTCTCAAAATTCGTCTAACATCTGACTGATTCCCCTCAATCACATTTGTGCTAAAAAGACGTTCAACTTCGCAAATTTTATAAGTTGGCCTGAACATCTAGCATATTGTAGCAGAATTTGTTTGAAGGTATCGGCTCCCATAGTTATAGCCTCCCCAAAAATAATGCTATTGTTAGCAAAGAGGAGGTGAGTAATCAGAGGTGCTCCTAAACAACCCTTGCCCTTCGAATCTGTCCATCCAACGATGCCATTCGTAAAGGAGAAGAAAGGCCTTCTCCATAAATAAGAAATAAATAGGGATTCAAGGGATCCTTCTATCAAAGACCTCTAGCCGGACTAAACTTGTCCCCCACTATTCCATTAACCACAATCAAATATGTCATTGATGAAATAAACCGCATAATACGAATAACCCATCCAGAAAAGAAACCCATCTTTAGTAGCATTACCTCAATAAAGTGCCACTCAACACAATATTAAGCCTTGTTCATGTTTAACTTTACCACAAAAGACCCTTGCTGACCCATCCTCTTATTTTTAAGAGAGTGAAGAATCTTATAAGCTGCCACAATGTTGTCAGAGATAAGACAATTAGGCACAAAAGCACTTTGAGCCTTGTCAATACATAAATAAATCACTTCTTGAAACCTGTTAACCAACATTTTCGAGGCAATCTTAAAAATAAAATTGCAAATACTAATAGGTCGAAAATGATTCATATTAAGGGGATTGGTAATTTTTTAGATTAATGCAATGTTGGTGGGATCAATAGAGGCCAAAGGGACTTCACCTTTCAAGATAGCAATGCAAAAGCTAGAGACTTCTCTTCTTACGATATGGCGAAACCTTTGGTAGAACACAACACTCAATCCATCTTCCCCTGACGCCTTGAGGGGACTCATTGAATGTAAAACGGTAGGACTTCCTCACTAGTGAAATCTTGAGTCAAGTGTTCATTCATATTAGCCGTTATGCATCTATCAACACTTGTAAGTATCTTACTGACATCTAAAATACCAAGTGAAGTAAAAAGCAATTTGAAATATTCATGAGCTACCCATTCTAAATCACTGTCCTCTTCTACCACCATACCACTATTATCTTCAAACATATGGATACGATTCGTCTGATGTCTTTGAGAAGCAAATCGATAAAAAAATATCGTATTCTTATCCCTATATTTTAACCAGTTTGCTCTCGCTCGATGCTTTTAATATAACTCCTCCTTGTCATAAGCTAGATTCAAAGCAAGTTTAACATCAACATTTTCCCCCTAGAACCTTATTTGTTGGAGTTATTTCATTTAACTTTTCAAGTCGTTTTTAAAGATCTAGCTCAGTCAACTTTTTGTCACGTTTTATCTTCCTAAACCACACATTCAGCCTCTCACTAATGACTTGGAGCTTATCTGAGACAAAACCCAACGAGTTTACCCAAATCCTATTCACTTCAGATTCACAAGAGTCTTCCAATAACCATACAACCTCAAACTTGAAATGCCACCGTCTAGGTGACCTAATGAGACCAAAAGTAGTCTAAACCAAAATAGGGCAATGATTAGAAAAAGGATGCGACAGATGTGATGTTTTATATTACAGAAACAACTGCCACCAGGATCCATTCGTAACACCCTTATCAAGCCTTTCCCGAATATTATTACTCATCATTTTCCCTCTCTCCCAAGTAGACACCATTATAACCCAAATCCTTCAAAGAACAATTCTCTAAGGTACCTCGAAAATCATTCATTTGACAGTTATTTCGAAACAACCCTCCTTACTTCTCAAAAGAAAAAAACAATCTCGTTAAAGTCCCCAATTACAAGCCATGGTACCTCCGAGCAATCATCCAGCTGTCTTAATAGATTTCAGGGCTCCACTCTTCTTTGTTCCTTAGGTGCGCCATAAAAACCTATACATCTCCAACAATTTCCTTCAGAATCATCAATAATTAGAACATCAATATGTCTTCTTGAAAAAGAATGCAAAGAAACAATACAGTTGCGTTTCCAACCAAAAGAGAGACCACCACTTCTACCAACTGAATCAACATCAACTTTATTCTAGAATCCACATATTTGACGTATATTCGTCATTCGAGTATTCTGTAATTTCGTTTCAACTGAAAAAATTACAGAAGGGGTTTAGATCCCTTAGCACATGCTAAAGGCAACGAACTGTTCGAGGGTTCCCCAAACTTCGGGCATTCCAATTTAAGAGTTTCTGTTGAAGCATGGTCAACATGCAGCAACCAAGACAGTCGAGGCCATCATATGCAGAAGCTGCTAGTTCATCAAGCCAACAAGCATGTTTTTGTTTCGTTTTGTATTCTAAGTTTATGTAATGTAACTTAGTTTAATTTTAACCATGTTAGGTTTATCTTTGATGTAAAATTGATGGTGATTGAGCTGATTAATCAACTTTGTTCATTTGTACAAGTTAATTAGCTCAAGTTACTAAGTTACTTAGTGGTAGTAGGTTGAGATTAGGATAACCTACAGTTTTGTCAAGTTGTAAACTTGTTTATGTATTGGCTTTATGCCATTTTCAGTTTTTTGAATGAATTCATTCAAGATTTCACCCACATGCTCTCTATTTTAGCTTTACTCTAAAATTTCTTTTGATTTTCTGCTTTTGTTTCTACCGCAAGTCTCGATCCTTGTTTAGCAAGTTTCTTGTTGAACCTTGCTGTTAGTTGCTCTCACTCCAACAATTGGTATCTAGAGCTACATTCTTAGAGGACCTGTTATAACTTAACAAGAGGCACCATGGCTTCATCAGGTTTTTTACCAGCTTCACCACCTGTCTTAAATGGAGAGGGCTTCAACATTTGGGCAGTTAAGATGATGACTTACCTGTAAGAATTCGACCTATGGGAAGTAGTTAACTTAGATGCTGAACCAGCACCTCTCAGAGCAAATCTAACTGTTGCTCAAATAAGGCAACATGCTGATGAAAGAACAAAAATGCACAAGGCCATGTCATGCATACAAAATTTTGTGACAAATGTGATCTTCATGAGGATCATGGCTTGTGAAACACCAAAGGAGGCTTGGGACAAGCTGAAAGAAGAGTTTTAGGGGACTGAGAGAACAAGGCAACAACAGCTGCTCAACTTGAGAAGGGATTTTGAAAATCTCAAAATGAAAGAGGAAGAAACAGTCAAGCAGTACTTAGACCGAACTATGGCTGTAGTAAACAACATAAGGCTCATTGTAGAGTAATTTAGTGAAGCTAGAATAGTTGAGAAAGTCATGTCCACTTTACCAGAGAGGTATGAAGCCAAAATTTCATCCCTCGAAGACTCAAGGGACTTGACAACTATCTCTTTAACTGAGCTAATCAATGCCTTGTATGCACAAGAGCAAAGAAGAGCCAGCAGACAAGAGGAGCACCAGGAAAGGGCTTTTTAAGCCAAACCTAAAGAAGCCTTGAGCATCAATGCTCATAAAGGCAAAAAGTTCTGGAAAAACAGGCCTAAGCCTGATGCTGCTAGTAGTAGTAACCAACCCTGCAGACATTGTAAAAGGGCTGGTCATCCAGAAGATAAATGCTGGTTTAGACCAGATGCAGTATGCCAACACTGCAAGAAGAAGGGCCATGTTGAAAAGGTTTGCAAGAACAGAAGCAAACCAAGGTAGAATCAATTTTAACAACTAAAGGTTGAAGCTCGAGTGGTTGAAGAAAGCAGTGATCAAGAAGAACAAGTTTTTGCTGTGTCATGTGCAGCAAACCAGAAGAAGGGTTCAAAGGGCTGGCTTCTAGACAGTGGTTGCACAAACCACATGTCACCAGATGCAACTATCTTCAAGACCTTGGACAGGACCTGCAAAACCAAGATGAAAATTGGAAATGGTCAGTTCATAAATGCTGAAGGAAGAGGAGATGTGCTGATTTGTACCCCTACAGGTAGCAAAATAATTTCAAATGTACTTTTGGTACCTGAAATTGATAGGAACCTTCTCAGTATAACTCAATTACTTGAGAAAGGTTACTCAGTTGTGCTCAAGGAGAAAGAATGCCAAATTTTTGACCCGAGTGGATCAATACTCATAACAGTCACTATGATTAACAAATATTTTGAAGTAGACTGGCCAAATGACTTACATTCAGCCTGTATAGCCTCCACTGATGACCCCAGGCTCTGGCATCAGAGGCTTGGACATGCAAACTACAAATCCATAACTCTGATGGCCAATGAAGGGCTTGCTAAAAACTTCATCGATTCAGTAAAGAATGATGAGCTTTGTGAAATATGTCAACAAGGAAAATTGGCAAGATTACCATTTCTTACAAGCACAGCATGGAGAGCATCAGAGAAGCTGCAACTTGTGCACACTGATGTGTGTGGACCAATGAAGACTGAGTCTCTCAAAGGGAACAAATACTTTATTCTCTTTATTGATGATTATACAAGATACTGCTGGATTTATTTTCTGAAGCAGAAATTAGAAGTTGCATCTGTGTTCCTCAAGTATAAGGCTGCTGTTGAAACTGAGTCTGGTTGCAAGCTTAGAGCACTAAGGTCAGACAATGGAACTGAGTATACCTCAGCTCAGCTCCAAGCCTACTGTGAAGAAGCAGGCATCAAACACCAGCTGACTAATGTGTATACACCTCAGTAGAATGAGGTAAGTGAAAGAAAAAACAGAAGCTTGATGAATATGGTAAGATGTCTTCTGTTTGAGAAGAATTTACCCAAAACTCTGTGGGCTGAAGCAGTTAACACTGCAGTCTACCTCCAAAATAGGCTCCCAACCAAGGCCCTAGCTCAGAAGACACCATTTGAAGCCTGGTTTGAATTTAAGCCATCACTGGCTCATCTTAGAACCTTTGGTTGTCTTTGCTATGCACAAGTTCCAGCTGTGAAGAGAGGCAAGTTGGATAAAAGGGCTCAAGCAGGAATCCTAATTGGCTATAGCACAGTTAAAAAGGGCTATAGAATTCTAGAACCTGGTACAAACAAGATTCTGGTGAGCAGAGATGTTGTGTTCAATGAAAAGGATCTTTGGAATTGGACAAAGTGAACCAGATCACGATGGTGATGACCTTGTGTTGGATCAAGTTGAAAATGATCAAAACACATCTGAAATGGATGTAGATGATGTTCCAATCAGAGGCACTCGATCACAGGCTGATGTTTATGAAAGAGCACAAGTGGCCATTGTTGAACCAAGTTGCTTTGAAGAAGCAGAAAGCCAGGAGGGCTGGAAGCAGGCAATGATTGAAGAAATCAGAATGATTGAAAAGCATCAGACCTGGAGTCTGGTTGAAAGACCAACAAACAGGAAGATTATTGGTGTCAAATGGGTCTATCGAGTTAAAAACAATGCTGATGGCAGCTTAAACAAGTTGAAGGCAAGATTGGTTGTGAAAGGCTTCAGTCAAAGGTATTGATCAGACTACCTGGAGACCTTTGTAACAGTGGCCAGGCTCGACACCATCAGTCTGCTAGTTGCCTTAGCAGCTCAAAAGCAGTGGATGGTACATCAACTTGATGTAAAATCAGCATTTCTAAATGGATACCTTGAAGAGGAAATTTATGTAGAGCAACCTCAAGGTTTCAAGGTGCTTGGCAAAGAAGAAATGGTGTACAAGCTCAACAAAGCCTTGTATGGCTTGAAACAGGCCCCAAGGGCCTGGTACAGCAGAATTGATGGTTATCTGACTAGTTTGGGATTCAAAAGAAGTCTTAGCGAGCAAACTCTGTATGTTAAATCGACAAACGATGAAACTCAACTCATTGTTTCATTGTATGTCGATGACTTATTGGTGACAGGAGGAGATCGAGAGTTACTGGTCAATTTTAAAGCGAAAATACAACAGCATTTTGAGATGTCAGACTTGGGGTTGATGTCCTACTTCTTAGGTATGGAAGTAACACAAGCTGAGAAAGGAATTTGGCTAAGTCAGAAGACCTTTTCCATGAAGATTCTCAACAAATTCTCAATGGAGAATTACAAAGCAACCAGCACACTAGTTGCTGCTGAAGAAAAGCTATCGAGCCAAGACAAGCATGAAAAGGTTTGTGAAACAACCTACATAAGTCTAGTTGGATGTTTGCTATATTTGACTGCCACTAGACCTGACATAATGTATGCTATGAGTCTACTCTCGAGGTTCTTGCATTGTTCAAATGAAAATCATTTTAGAGCTGCAAAAAGAGTCCTAAGATACTTTGTCCTATGGAATGCTGTTCACCAAGGCAGAAAATTTAAAGCTAGTTGGTTATTGTGACAGTGATTGGGCTGGTTTATTAGATGATATGAAGAGCACTTTGGGTTATGCATTCAACCTAGGCACTGCTATGATTTGATGGAGCTCAAAGAAGCAGGGAGTAGTAGCTCAGTCAACTATAGAGGCAGAATATGTGGCTGTTGCTGCAGCAGTCAATCAAACCATATGGCTTAGAAAAATTTTGACAGACATTAGCCATGAGCAAAGTGAAACAACAGAGATAATGTGTGATAACCAATCTGCTGTTGCAATTGCAAAGAACCCTGTTTTTCATGGGAGGACAAAGCATTTTAATATCAAGCTTCATGCAATTCGAGAAATGGAGCAAGCTCATGTTATTAAACTAGTTCATTGCAGTTCCAAAGAGCAATTAGCTGATATTTTGACAAAGGCACTCAGTGTTTCAAAGTTTCAACATCTGAGAGCTAAGATGGGAGTTTGCAACATGCTAACCAAGGAGGAGTGTTGAAGCATGGTCAGCATGCAGCAACCAAGACAGTCGAGGCCATCATATGTAGAAGCTGCTAGTTCATCAAGCCAGCAAGCATGTTTTTGTTTCATTTTGTATTCTAAGTTTATGTAATGTAACTTAGTTCAATTTTAACCATGTTAGGTTTATCTTTGATGTAAAATTGATGGTGATTGAGCTGATTAATCAGCTTTGTTCATTTGTACAAGTTAATTAGCTCAAGTTACTAAGTTACTTAGTGGTAGTAGGTTGAGATTAGGTTAACCTACTGTTTTGTCAAGTTGTAAACTTGTTTATGTATTGGCTTTATGCCATTTTTCAGTTTTTTGAATGAATTCAATCAAGATTTCATCCACATGCTCTCTATTTTAGCTTTACTCTTAAAATTTCTTTTGATTTTCTGCTTTTGTTTCTACTGCATGTCTCGATCCTTGTTTAGCAAGTTTCTTGTTGAACATTGCTGTTAGTTCCTCTCACTCCAACAGTTTCATTGTGATAGGCTAGCTTGTTGAGCAGGGCCCATCGATAGAGAAAATTTTCCATCATTTGAAATTATATCACTAGAAACTCCTAATTTATCTAACTAGGAGTAAGGTCGTTTAAGCCCATCCACTTGCACAATCGACCTGTCTTCCCCTTCAACACCCATTTCTTCATCAAAATCTGTATATAGTGACCCTTGATTAGGGGCCATAATTGAGTCAACATTCAACCCAATAGTAACCTTGTTTCGCAGGCTTGAGGACTTCACACCTGCTGACGTCACATTAATGGTAATATTCTCAACCATATCTTTTTAAAGATTATCACCTAAATTATAAGAATGAAATTTTAGAGATCTCTCCTGATGTGAGCACGAAAAATCTAACAGATGCTTTACAAGTGCCCATGGAATCAATTACAAGATAAAGGGCTAAGAGGCTTAGAGAGGCTATTAATAGTTTGATAACAAACATTTGGACCAAGTACGAATATTTTGTGTCACAATTCGAGTCGAATATTGAACTAAATCCTTGCAACATGTTGATTGTTGACCCATGAACTTTTGGGCCATGGAATAATCGTTCAGTCTTTCATATTGTTTTTATTTTAGTTTGTGTTTATTTATTTTTCGTTCTATTTAATTAAAGCGTGTTTCTTGTGTGTTATCTTTTAAAAAAATAGAGTTTTGGTGATTTCTATTTATAGCTTTGTAGGTACATCCGATAACAATGAATGAATCTTTAAACAACAAGCATGGATGGACGGTTTCAAGTATGGAGTATGGATAGTTTCATTGCATAGAGGCATTTTTTCTCATTCAAATACATGATTATGGATGGTTTTAATGCATAGAGACGTTTATCTCATCTAGATACATGGCATGAAGAGTTTCAAATGCATGATGTAATACCCCTAACCCATATCTGTCGCCAAATTAGGGTTAGGAGGCATTACTAAGCATAACATAACTCAGAACAAACATACATTAAAGTTCCATAATTTTAATAGTCACGTATGATAATCTGAACCTAATATTAAACATGCAAATTTTAATTTTTAGATTTTTTTCTTCTAACCATTTAAAATAAACAAGGATATTACAAACTAATAAGTCCATAAGAAAATAAACCATTTTCATATATATATATATATATATATATATATATTATAATCACTTACACTATTACAAAATACAACCCACAACTCATTTATCTAGTTTGTACATGCTATAGTTAGAATTTAAACATTTTAAATACCGAAACTACAGATAGGGTGATGAACTTGCTGACGATCCCCAAGCTTGAAGCTTGATCTTTTTAAACTATAAAACAGAAAGACATAAACAAATAAAGTAAGCTTTTATAGCTTAGTAAGTCTATAGCATACCCAAAAATATAATAATTAAATATTACATAAAAATCAAATAATTTCTTGATTCCATAAATATACATTGCAACCTTCACATATCCTATTATGTAATACTTAGAATCAAATATACATACACATCAATTGTGTATAGCGAATGCTTATTTATATACATATATATTCAATAACTTTAAAACCGAATATACATATGTATTTATACATATACATTTAAATGTCAATCTAATATAACAGAACATATCTTTACTTGTCAAATTACAAATCACCGGACTCATAGAAACTAATAATTATATATATCTGAAATACATATATATCATATGCTTAACAAATATAAAGATTGAATAGGTGCAATATTTATCATAAACATATAACTAAAGGTATATGTGTACTTACCTCATATATATACTCAAATATAAATATGAATATATTAATCACATTTCATAACCCATCACGCATATTTGTATATTAATCATAAATTCTAACCTAACTCATACTTAAACATAAATAACCAAATGCTTTATTGATCAACAATTACTTGCAAATAAATAACCAAACATATTTATGTTCCCATATGCATAAGTATATTTCTTGAGTTCTTATGCCAAAAACACATATATTAACATGTATATACCTTTCAATTACATTTAACAAGTGCATAGATATATACATAAATTTGTCAACTACTTAGGCTGAATAAAAGTGCAAACTCCTTCAAATACTTGAGTCTGTACAACTCACACATTTTAGACATATTCACCGGCAACTAGCCTGCTAGGTTTTTAAAACACACACACACACACACACACACACACACACACACACACACACACACACACACACACACACACACACACACACACACACACACACACACACACACACACACACACACACACACACACACACACACATATTGCCACTTAACTAAATTCAATACAAGAACTTTACATATATATATATATACACTTATTCAAACTAACTATACATGTATATTTATGCGTATTCAATACTACCCATATATATAAACTTAACATCCATATCTTGAAATATGTTTGAGACCTATTCGAATGTATACATATATGTTTCAACTCACATTTAAACACTTATTCGAAATTACCTATGCATATGCAATATACACACCTTTAATCCATCCCAAAAGTTATACATGAATGTACATGTATATGTCGAATCTTATGTTTACATTTATAATTCTCATATCATCAAATATTTTCAAATAAAAACATAAACATATAGATATATATTTAAGTATTCAAACAATGTATATATATTTATCTATATACCATTCAGTAACTATATTTAATTCCAAAACTTATATAGGCATATATCCATATATTCGAATATGGTATACACATATATACCATTCATATTTCAAACTTATTCATTCAATGTATTTTTAATTATAACTCAAAGAAAATACAATAGATATACATACATATATACTGATTTAATAACATTAAATAGCTAGTAGACTTACCTCGGATGATGAAAAATCAAAATCGGACGATTATTCGACGGCTTTAGCTTTTTCCCGATCTAACTCTGATTTCTTTGGTTCTTGATCTAAATATATTCAAAATGAGCTAGTTTAAATATTATCACATTCAATTTAGTCCAAAAACACATAATTGGGCAAATTACCATTTTCCCCTGACATTTACACTTTTTGCAATTTAGTCCCTATTGCATAAAACACAAAATCCTTAAAATTTTCCCACACTATGCGAGGGTCGAATGTTCATAGACTTCATACAAGTCCACACATTTCTTTTAGTTCACATTTTAGTCCCTCAAAAATTTATTTTCACAATTTAGCCCTATTTACTCAGTTTCACCAAAAATTCAAAGACAAAACATGTTAATCTAACACCTATTTTTCATATTTCATCAACTAACATCACAAATCACAAATTATCATCAATGGAAAAACACAAACTAATCAACAATTACAAAAATTCAAGCATGGGTCTTGTAGTACACAAAACAACGATTTCAAAAATATAAAAATTATTAAAAACCGAAACCAAAACATACCTTAATCTACAATAGAAATGCCGAAACCTTAGGAAGCCATAGATGAGTTCTCCAAGCTTAATATTCGGCCAAGATGAAGAATGTTTTCATGTTTTCTTTACTTATTTTAATTATATGATATAATTTACTAATTTACTAAATTAACCTTATTATAATAAATATATATAACATATATTAAGGACAATGTTGTCATATGCCACCCACTAACTATTTCTTGGTCTAATTGCATCTTTAGACCTCCCACTTAAAAAGACAACAACTAATAGGTGCTTTTAAAATTTAACCTCTAAATTTTTATTTTACGCGATTAAGCCTTTTTTATCGAATTGAGCCTTCAAACGATCAAATTTTCACACGAAATTTTCACACATATAACTTAACATGCGATAGACACTAAAAATAATATTAAAATATTTTTCTGACTCAGATTCGTGGTCCCAAAACCACTATGTCTGATTACGGTAAAAAAAAAAGGAGACATTTTTCATCCAAATAAATTTGCATGACTGTTACAAAGCTTGGACGTTTCAGTTATTCAAATTGGACATTTTATGATATTCAATTGCATGTTTTATGACCATTTGAGTCATCTTTTTACATTTTAGACACCTATAAATAGGCATCACTTGTAAGCTTTATGGAGACAAGATCAATATACAAATTGTGAGTTTATTCTCTTTTGTCTCTTTGAGAGAGTTTGTTCTGAACTTATCAAGATTTCAATCTTGTGGCGTTTATCCTTTTTTTGATCTTATCACTCCCCTTTCCCATCCCTTTTTGTGAGTGTGGCGATCATTATACTGCTGGTTCCTATCTCTTTATAGATAGTGGGTCACAATCATCTTCTTTCAACTTCCATTTCTGCTCAAACTTTGTAGAAAACGGGTTACGTTCTTCCATAACGTTGATTCTTTTTTGGGTTTGTGTCGGTTTGAAGTTTTATCATTTCATCCATTATCTTGTTTAACTTATTCTTACTTTGTTATTTTTTTTTCAAGTTACCTGTTAGAATGATTGAACAACCAATTGTACTTGTGATCATCAAATGATTACGAGCATGCATCATCCTCTTTATTCCCAAAATTCCAATATTGGTAACCCCAGAATTTGGGGCACCAAAACTATTCTCCTCATTCAGCCAAACACTTTTTGGCGCCACCGCTCGCCTAGTCGAAGCTTGAAGGGAGATGTCCAACCCTAACTTAAAATCTTACTTCTCTTGGAGAATCCTAACAAGACAAAAACTTTCCCCATGACCAAGTTTTCCACAAAGAAAGTAAAAAACCGCTCGCCTACTTGCATTATTCCTTTATACCCCAATGAAACAACTTTCACATCATACTCAAGGAACACCCCAATAAAATTACCTAGTTGCTTTGCCATCATCTAGGGCATGAACCCATGCGGTAGATCATGGAATAAAACCCCAAAAATCTACAGTAAACAGTGGCATAACCATTGGTTCGTCCCCATCTTTTAACTGGTGCATAACGAGAAGATGAGAATTGAAATTCCATGGTCCTCCAGCCTTAATTCTATTTACATCCACCGTATGATATAATCAAAAAATATACATTCTTTCATTTTGATCAGAAATCGAAATACCCTCGATCGAATGCTAAACGTTTGCCAAAGTTGCTTGCATTGACTGAAAATTAACCACACTCGACGTTAGAAAAGAGCCCACAAAACAGTTATCAAAAGAGACCATTAAATCTGGTTTCTCTGTACCCAACTACAACACCTCATCCTCCTCATCCCATGGGATAGATTGGCAATGTTCTCTTCCACATCCGTCATCCTTTAATAATGGTGGAAATAGAGAGCAATGAAACTAGAAAATACAGAAAAGGAAAAATGTGCTATAAAGCAAAGACAAGAATGCTACAAAGCAGAGAATAAATTTACTTCATAGTTGATATTATATTATTTAAACTATTAAAATTTATAGATAATTAATATCTTATTATAAAATATTTTAATTATTTTATATTACATGAAATAAATAAAATTAATTGTATAATTGTATATTTTTTAAATAATAATTACTCTAATTAAGTGAAATATTTAATTGATTAAAATGAAATAATTAAATGGGTAAATAGTGACATAAAAAAGTTAATTAATAAATTTAAGTAAAATACAAATGACAGCGTTTCGCCAGTAGTTTCGATAGTGTCCAGAGAGTTCCCAGAGAACCCCCGGCTTTAACTGTAGTCAATCAAACGAAATACAAGGATAATTTCGTAAAACTGCCTTAATTGAATCTCCTTGTGTAACCCTAACCCTAGCTCTTGTTGCTTTTTCTCAATATATATACTAGGCAGAGCCCTTACCGCTTACCCCAATTCTTCATTTTCATTTTATTGTTCCTTCCTTCGCCGTCTACTGCTCTTGTGACCTCGATTTCAAGGCGAGAAGTCTCATCTCATTATCCTTTCTTTTCTTCTATTATTTTTATCTAAGACGATGATTTGAAGCTTTGTATATATATATGGATTCATCTTGTGTTGAGATTTATGATTTGTTGTTGATTTTAATCTGTATTTTTGAGGTTCGATTTTTTTTCTCTTTCAATGTTGATTTCGCGATAGATCTTGTTTTTATTGGATCGAATCTAAGATAATAAGGTGATCTGAAATTATTTTGGTGTATATTTTTGTTTACTTTGCTTTTTCGGAATGATACTATTTGCCTTGGGTAAACAACTTGTCTTCTCATTTTCTCTTTTTATTATTGTTCAACATAAGCTTAGTTGAGACCATGTCTTTCTTCATCTCTGAGTTATGAATTTTAATCAGCCTAGCTCTGAGTTTAGAGATTTTCTTTCTAGCAGCTTTTGAAAATACATTTATGATCCATGTGAAATTTCATATGTACGTTTTTTTAATATTTTGATTTTAACTGTTCCCCTCTTTTTGTTCTTGTGGTTTTGTACAGTGAAACAGAATGGGTAAGGAAAAGACTCACATTAACATTGTGGTCATTGGCCATGTCGATTCCGGAAAATCGACCACCACTGGCCACCTGATCTACAAGCTTGGTGGTATTGACAAGCGTGTGATTGAAAGGTTTGAGAAAGAAGCTGCTGAGATGAACAAGAGGTCATTCAAGTATGCTTGGGTGCTTGACAAGCTCAAGGCTGAACGTGAGCGTGGTATCACCATTGATATTGCCTTGTGGAAATTTGAGACCACCAAATACTACTGCACTGTGATTGATGCGCCTGGACATCGTGACTTTATCAAGAACATGATTACTGGTACCTCGCAGGCTGACTGTGCTGTTTTGATTATTGATTCCACCACTGGTGGTTTTGAAGCTGGTATCTCCAAGGATGGTCAGACTCGTGAGCATGCTTTGCTTGCTTTTACCCTTGGTGTCAAGCAAATGATTTGCTGTTGCAACAAGGTAAAAATCATTATCTGTTTACATTTGTGTTATTGGGAGACTTTGATGCTAATTTTTGTTTGTTTTTTCTGTATAGATGGATGCCACTACCCCTAAATACTCGAAGGCTAGGTATGATGAAATCGTGAAGGAAGTCTCTTCCTACTTGAAGAAGGTTGGATACAACCCTGACAAGATTCCATTTGTTCCCATTTCTGGTTTTGAGGGTGATAACATGATTGAGAGGTCTACCAACTTGGACTGGTACAAGGGCCCTACACTTCTTGAGGCTCTTGACCAGATCAATGAGCCCAAGAGGCCTTCAGACAAGCCTCTCCGTCTACCACTTCAGGATGTGTACAAGATTGGTGGTATTGGAACTGTCCCGGTTGGTCGTGTTGAAACTGGTGTCTTGAAGCCTGGTATGGTTGTGACCTTTGGTCCTACTGGTCTGACCACTGAAGTTAAGTCTGTTGAGATGCACCATGAAGCTCTTACAGAGGCACTTCCTGGTGATAATGTTGGGTTCAATGTTAAGAATGTTGCTGTTAAGGATCTCAAGCGTGGTTATGTTGCATCCAACTCCAAGGATGATCCTGCTAAGGAGGCTGCAAACTTCACTTCTCAGGTCATCATTATGAACCATCCTGGACAAATTGGAAACGGATATGCCCCAGTCCTCGACTGCCACACCTCACACATTGCTGTTAAGTTTGCTGAACTTTTGACCAAGATTGACAGGCGATCTGGTAAGGAGCTTGAGAAGGAACCCAAGTTCTTGAAGAATGGTGATGCTGGTATGATTAAGATGATTCCCACCAAGCCCATGGTTGTGGAGACCTTCTCCGAGTACCCACCCTTGGGCCGTTTTGCTGTGAGGGACATGCGTCAGACCGTGGCTGTTGGTGTTATCAAGAATGTTGAGAAGAAGGACCCATCCGGTGCAAAGGTCACCAAGTCTGCTGCTAAAAAGAAGTGAACCGTGCTGGCTAAACCTAATGAAGTTTCCGCAGATGGAGTATTTTATTATGATAATAATAGTTTGATAGACTTTATCATTTATGATATAGTTGGTCTTTTGCTTGGTTTTGCATGTTATAGTGTGTTGCCATTGTTGTCTGGTAACTGTTCTCAGTATTGGGTGCTTGACAGACGGTGGCATAGCTATGGCGGGTGGTCTCTAGCGTTATCTGGTTTTGTTTAATTTACTACTGTATCTTGTCATTGTCAAGAGGTGCCCCCTTGGTTTTCCAAGGTGGCTTGAAACTTTTGTTTATGATTTTCGTTGAAGCTGCGGAATTATATATTATGAAATCATGCTGTATTTTTGCGTTTTGGTAGATTTCAGTCTCTAATCACAACTTTTCCTTAATTTGCTTTTACCTCTAAAAGATAATGGATTTGCTTTCATAAACTAAATATTTGCAAATTTATTAAATAAACTTCTAAATCGTACCATACAACAAATAAAAACATCTCATTTATTGGATTTTTCTATTCGACCGGTACCTACTGATATGATTGATACAGGCAATAATGTTTACGTGAGTGGAACCTAAATTTTGTTGTTTTCTTCACTATCATAACAATGCATTTTGGTCGGTACCAAATAGACTCTCGTTATTGGAACCCTTATGCAATCAGTTCTCCAATTAATAAAGCACCTAATTGAAGTACTAGTATTCTGATATTTCTTTCATTAATTTAACAATTGAATTGCTTTCATAAATTAAATATTTAGATTTTTTAATATACTCAAAACTCGATATACATTCTCTATGTGAATGAAATATGAAATGTAAAAGTTGGATTGTTAAATTATAGAAATATTTAAAAACTATTTTAGTTTTAAATATGCACTGATGAAGTATTTTGAATTTCATACTTTTTATTAAATAATATGTCCAAAATCCATTATCCAATCATTTCGTGATCATGAAAAGACTATATAATGAACTCAATAGCAGTGGGTATCCAAGTACTTATGAAAGTAACACTAAGGGTCTGTTTGTTTCATTGAAAATGGTTCCCTGAAAATAATTTCTAAAAAATGACTTACAAAGTTAATATTTTCTGGTATTTAGATGAATCATGTAAAATATTTTCTATTGTTTGATAGATTTCTTAAAAATATTTCATAAAAGCATTTTCAATGAAACAAACATACATTTAAGATTTTGTTATCTTTACATTGTTTAATTGAGTTTATTTTATAACTACAAATTTATATTTTATGTTATTTTTGCATATATTAAAAATATTTTGTTAAATTCAAGTTCATTACAACGTCATTTTTAGTTATATGACCACCAAGTGAGTATTTTTATTTAAAGATGTGACATCAACAAAATTGACAAAAAATTTATAACAATGTAAACAATTGGACTTGATTTTCAAATTTGAAAAGTAGAGGACTAAATTTTAAAAATAAATGTACAAAGACTAAATTGCAAATTTGTGAAGAGTACATAAACTTATGACATATTTTAACCTTTATACTACAAAACATTTATTATTAATATATTTATAATTGTAATAAATATTTATTATTAAAATATTAATATTGAATTTTTAATATGTGAAGAATATTATTTAAAAAATATTATTAAAATAAAATTGAAATATTAAATAAATTATTAAAATAATAAATTAGATTAATAATTTATTATATGACTAAATATAAATAATTAAACATGTATGTTTAATAATATTGAAAAATATAATATTTTATATTAATATTTTTAATATTTAAAAAATAAAAATAAAAATAAAATTATTATCAATATAATAATATTAAGCTTGATTTAAATTAAATTTTATATAAAAATCAAATTACCTCTAGAGAAGCTCTTTTCCGGAGAATGACTTACACTTTTTAAAAGTTGTAAGTCATTTTATAGAAAAAATGATTTATTTTACGTTGACCTAAAAGTCATTTTCCGTTGACCAAACTAATTTCTGTAAAACAAATAAAAAATGTAAAAAATATTTTCCGTAAAATCTTCTACATGTACATGTAAACAAATGGACCCAAAATTGGGGCTCCCCTATAAATTGTAAGGTTTTATTTCAAAAGCAATGTAAAAAATCATACAAAGTTGTATTTTTTCTCTCAAAATATTGTCACCTGTGATCGTGTTGCGAAAATATGCAATACCTGTAAAAGGTTCAGTAACTCAATTAATTAAGTGTTGATTTTTTGTAATACATAAAATAGTAGATGTGATTAGTTTTGTAGCCAATGTTAGGTTATTATTATGTTTATGAAACATTGAAAGTAAAATTTTAAGTTGTGTTGTTGGGAGATAATGTTATCTTATTAATGTTTTACACATGGGTAATCCTCGTTAATTTTATCTGAATTATTGTTATTAAGAATTGTTAAAATTATTAAAATTATTTTGTTATTATTAATGTTACATTTGTTGAATATGTTTTTGTATGGTATACTGAAAGTTGTGTCATTATATATGATTGTCATCGTAATAAGTTAGCGATCGGGTTGTTGGAATCATTGTTATTAAGAATTGTCTAAATTGTTAGAGTTTTTTTTCTTTTGTAATATTTGGAATATACTATTTGACAACTTCAAAATGACGAATAAATTTTTGGCATTAATATATTTGAATGGAGATATGTATTTGATTGATAGTGAAATCATATTTCAAATAAATACAATTTTACGTAAAAAGAAAAATATTGAGAAAATCCAGATTAATAATACTAAGTGCATATATATTGTATATATGTTTAATGAAAATTGAAAATGATTAAATCCCAATGACTAGACTGGACGATAATTGATGCATTCATGAAGGATGGAACTTTTTATCACTCCCCTATATCAGAAAAGGAGGCTACAACAGGATCATCTTTGTCCGACTTTCCTCTCCACCAAACATAGGGAGATCGGGAGAGGAAGAGATGGAGATCCATGGGTCCCTACTGACCAGGTTCATCGTCCTCATTCTCGTTCCAATAGCTAATCATCTATGCGGCTTCAGACCCGGTCAGGTATCAATGAAAGTTTAATTAAATTTTTAATAAACATTTATAATTATAGATTTTATAAATTACTTTTTAGATAAATATATTAAATGGGATTCTATGTATAATTGAAAAAAATTAACATGGTCAAATAGTGTCTAAAAAACATAAAACGAAGATAATTTTAACTAATTAAAGTTGAAAAATCTAAATTCAAAGTGAATTTTATTTAAATAAAGTCCAAAATCTCAAAACCCAAAAATAATATGAAAACTCGAACCGGTTTAATATAATTAAGTAATAATCAATTTTTTATATCCACCGATTGGATTTGGTTAAAAAAAAAATCAAATATCCCAATTCAATTAAAAAAAACCGAATGGATCTCACTCCTAATGCTTTGTGCGAACATTGTTTTCCCTGAAAATCACTGGCCAGGGAAAAAAACCACAACCAATTGGGAGGTAAAGTCATAAATTTACTTATTTATTTATTTTTTATCAGTGCAATATCATAATTCATAAGAGGAAGGCGGAATCTATGATTGATAGCAAGATAAATTCATATTTTTAATATATTTATTTTTAATTAATTATCGAATAAAATACTATTAAATTTGGATTTTTCTTATCACAAAATGAAAGTGTGTTGAATTTAAACTCTTACAAAAGGGGCTAAATTGGAACAAAAAGTAAAGATGAGGGCTTAATTGAAATATTGAAGATGCAAAGATGATTGGATAAAAATTGAAGGGTTGAAGATTTTTTTAAAAGTGGCTGGATAAATATTGAAGGATTTCTGATATTGCTACAAATCTGTAATTAGTTTAAATTTAATCTCTAGTTTAAACTTGATTTTTAAATTTTGACTTATTTAGTGATAATATTTAGAATTATTTAGTGATAATATTTAATGATAATATTTAGAATTATTTAATGATAATATTTAGAAAAATCTAACTAAATTTTAACACTAAAAATGTATATAAATACCTAGTGGCTACAGCTAATTGAATACACACTTTACCTTCACATTTAATAAATTCTCTCTTTTTCCCCCACTTGCGTATTAGCAATTCAATTGTGTTGATTAGATCTATTGGCTTGGCCCGGCCCGAAGGCCCACTCGAAATGTGGGAGGGTTTGAAAAAACTATAGGCCCGTAAAATGGGATTGGACAAAAAAATAAGGCCCATTTAAAAAACGGGCTGGGCCTCAGGTAAGGTATTTTTGGCGCGGCCCCAGCCTGAATTCACTAAATGCCAAAAAAATTTGTTTTTTTAATATTATTTTCTTATTGTTTTCTCCTTATTTTGCTACCATTTTACTATTATGTTGCTACTATTTTGTTGTTATTATTTCGATATTGTATAAAACTTATTTTATTGTTAATTTTGTTATTATTTTAGAGGCATTTGCTTGTTAAGTTGCATCTATTCTAGTGTTATTTATAAAAATTAATATAGGCGGCTCAGGTCAGGCTTGAATTTTAACATTTTTATCCAGGTCGAGCTTGGGCAAAATTTTAGGCCCATTTTTAGGGTAGGGCCAGGGCTGGGCCTAGCAAATGGACTTAAATTTTTAGTTTGAACTCTAGTGCTGATTCATTCCTTTTATTTTCTTTTACTTTCAACATTTGGTTTAATTACCTTCCAATGCCCTTTCCCTTTCCACTTTCCACAATTTCATTTAAATCATTTATTTTCAAACATAATTCTTTCCATGATTAAATACTTAGCAATTATTATTTTTTGTCATAGGAATTTATATTTGGTGGTTTTGACACCCATCTATGATAGTATTTCAACCCATGTGTTATTAAGTGATAGACAATATCTTTTACTTCTACTTATTTTAAGGTTGAATTTAATTATAAAATATAGGGTTAAATTAACATATGTGGACCCTAACGAATAGATTTGTTTATTGGTCGGGTTACTTGTCCAAATTTGATAGCTTCGTTCAAATTTTAATAAATGAAAAATATAAAATTATTAAAGATTAAATTAAAAATAAATAAATATTTTTTAACAAAGTTAAAAATAATATGGGTTGACTTAAAATGAGCTTGAGTTAACCATTTACAAAAATTGGAAGGCTTTGGTAAAATTTTAGACCCATATTTCGAATCAGAAAAAAATTGGACAAATATAAAATGTATTAATATCATACTTTAAGCCCGATTTAGGTCGGTCCATAAACACCTCTACTAACTGCATACGTTGGAGAAAAGTCAAAAATACAACGAGATTTAACTCTTAAATTAGGCTTAAAATTTGAGCTTTAAAAAGTTGAACTTGGGTAAAGACCCAAAATGAAATTGGTTTAAGAATTGGGCCTCGTGGACTCTTTAATTAGGCATTTGCGCTCCCAAAATGAAAATGGGGCTGTCTAAATTCGAGTTTTGACCTTGATCCTGCTTTGAATCTAAACGAATTTAGGATGGGTTTGGATGGGCGATTGGGTGCGGTGCGGTCCGTTTAGCTTACTTTTTGTCTCACGCTACAGTACCACTACAGTATCTAATCTCACCGCCACCGCTGTTTTTACACTAACCACAGGTAAACGCACCGCCCATCCAAACCCACCCTTAATTGTAGATAGTGGATGTTTGAAATAGGGCTTGGACCATCAAACTTTTTATTTGGATCAGAAGTGTATTGAATTTAAAACCTTTTAATGGGTTTTTTAATTGGACCACCATAAATCATAATTAAAATTTAATTTTAAAAACAAAAGTATTTTTTTATTTCAAATTGAAAACCTACATGTGAATATCCAAATATCCACCATCTCTTATCACATATTCTCATCAAACACCATCTAACTAAAACCAAAACTAATAAATTCAGATTCGGAATTAACTGAAGCCAAAATAAGGTAAATTTCAATTTAAACTTAACAATGAGCACTCAATTCAATTTAGCCCAAAATTCAATTAAAAATTCAAGAGTGAAATTTAATTTAGTCCCTAAAATAGATGAAATATAGTTTTACCCTTAACTCAAAACCAATCTTTTCATTTTAATGGTAGAGATAAATTAAACTCTAAAGTTAAATTTAAAAGTCAATTTTGCTCAAAAATTTTGCATAAGCCCATTTTAATAAAATCAAGATCCAAGATGTTTGTATTCAAAAAGTTTAGACAAAATCATGTATAGTCATGGGCCACGGACCAAAGCCCGTGACTAATGCACAAAAAGCGTCTCATAGAGATTAACTAATTAAATAAGGTTCATTTGACCCACTTGAATTGACTCAATTCGTGGAACACATGGAGAAACCCATCTACTTGAAGTTTTGGTGGCTTAGTGAAACGCTTCAGTAAAACTAGAGTTACCAGGGTAATTATTGTAGATCCTAAGAGATAAAGATGTATAGAGTTTAAATCCCTTAGGACACTCATCTTGTAGATAAACGCTAATCTTAACCGTTGATGTAATTAGATCTGTACTGTTGGATCTAGGGGAATTCAACTATAAATAGAGGCATCCCCCTCATTTGTAATCACTCAGTTGTAATTCTTCATAGTATTTGAATACTATTGAGAGCATCTACTCAAACACTTGGTGTGTTTTTTCTTTCTTGTGGCTCTTTTGTACTTTTGTTTTTCTTTTATTTTGAGTTGTTTTCGCTTTAGTTTGGTGCCTTAGAGAATTTTATCGAGAATTCTCACTTTGCAAGAGTTAATCTAACTTAAGTAGATTTGAAACCATGAAATTGCCTAAGGTCGAACATATTGCAAGACTAAAATTCTAACTCCGTGACAATTGGTATCAAAACTGGTGTTTGAATGTGCCAATTGAGATGAAAAAAAGGAGTAGAAGAACATGTTAAACTGATGGAAACCTGTGGAAGGGGTAAAAAAGCTAGCAATTCGAGGGATATGCTGTCAGCTTTGGAAGGCAGGGTTGCCAAACTTGAGCACTTTAAGAAGGATGTGAGGGAGACCATTGAGGTAGTCGAAGGACACACTGATGAGTTAGACTTGATGAAAGAGCAATTCAGGGACTATATGGCAAAACAAGATGTGATGAAAGAGGCCCTCAATGTCACTAAGGGTGATTAGACAGAAGAATGATGCTTTCAAAGTCATGGTAACAACTTTAAAGAAATAGGTTGCGGAGCTTAAGGGGGAGCTCACTATATGTAAAGCTACTTTAGGTAATTAGATGTTGGGTTTGGATCATAAGTAGTGTAGAAGAGATGTTCCCAAATCGAAAAAGTTTAAGGGGACAAGATGAGGGATGTGGGCAATTTTCTCTAAGGGATGGAATGATATTTTAGTACGATGGGCATCGGGGATGATGCCACTAAGGTAAACACTGCTGTAGTTTATTTTATTGATGTCACTCTCTTATAATGGAGTTGTAGGTCCACAGATGAAAAATGAGGTGAGATCGCAATTGGAACTTGGGAGAAGTTCTAAAAGGAGTTCAAAAAACATTTTTACTTGTAGTATAGAGTTTGTTAAAGACATCACTGAGCTAATGCTTCAAATCTCTAACTTGAGTGAGAAAAAACATTCTACTAGTTTAGGGATGTGTTAAAGAAGTAGGCAAAATAAGAGTTGTACTAATAGAACATCATTGAACTTACTGAAGCCATGGTCAAGGCAGAGTCCTTTGTCAAGCTTGGCCCGAGAAAAGACAAGTTCGAGTCTTTCAAGCCTAAAGAGATAGACAATGGTGGGGAAGACCATGAGGAAGAAAGATAAGTTAAAATGGGAAAAGTGACAATGATAAGAATGGTGGTAATGGGATGTAGAAGCCGAACAACAAACCAAAGAGGCCAGTGAAATGCTTCATTTGTAATGGACTGCATATGGTGAGGGACTGTCCAAAGAAATCTGTATTTTCTGCCATCGAAGGGGATGATGAGCCAGACAAAGCAACGATGAGACTTGGTTTGATCATGCGTTTTGTCAAAGCCAAGAGGGTCAAAGAAAATGATAATAAGCCAGTAAAGTGCTTTTTATATTATAGTCCGCATAGGATGTGAGATTTTTTCGAGCAATCTAAGCTGTCTGTAATCACTAAAGAAGATGAAGCGGAGCCAGAGAGTGAGGCTTTAAAGCTTGGGTCAATGATGCTCAAATCTCTAAAACAAAGAGGGATCACAAGTAAAAAGGTTGATGTATGTGTACATCAATATTGCAAGTCAAAGAAAAAGTGCCCTTGTTGATACAGGGGCATCATGTTTGTTTATATTTGAGAAAGCCATAGGTAAACTTGGTCTTTCAGTTAGTAAATTGACTAAGAAGATCAACACAGTTAATTCCAATAAGGTCCCAACTGTGAGAGTAGTACAAAAAGTTGAGCTATAGATCGGTTATTGGAAAGACAATGAAGACTTCAAGCTAATTCACTTGGTAACTTTGTTCTTGGTTTGGATTTTCTTGACAAAATTAATGCTTTGTTGGTTCCTTTTGTTGATTGTACATGTATCTTGGATACTCGACAACAACAATGCATTGTGTTGGTGAGTCGAGACATGAGGAGTTGAACCAAGGTACCATCGACAATCCAGCTAGCTAAGGATGTTCCGTGTGGTGGAAATATTGACTTGGTAGATTGAAGTGCTACAAAAACCCCTTTTGAAAATGCTAAAGAGTAGAAAACATATATAAAACCTGTTGAGTCATCAGTGGGGCTACCACCTATAAGAGAGGTGGGTTGTGCATCAAACTTTGGGGGAAAAGTGGTAATGCAAACTGGACAGTTGGATAAAGTAAGTTTTATGAGTGAGGTACATATCAAACACTCATCTAGTGTTTTACATTTTGACTTATCGTTAGTTGGGCAAAGACAGAGGGACCCTTTTAGAGTTTTGAAGCGGGTAAGTAGAGAGACTTGCAAACCAAAGTTAGCGGTAAGACTCAAGGTTAACCCAGTGTTCAATGTGATTGTGTCGAAGCCTATTTGTGAGGATCAATGAGGTCTTGATCGAGTCAAGTCACAATAGGGACAAGTATGAGTGATGACCTCTTATGATCGAGATGTATAAGAGAGAAATATAGTTCAAGTTAAGCGACGATGGAGACATAAGTCGAGGCAAATGTTCCGAGGGGTGAAACTACCAGATGGAGAGACTAGTTAGGAATCAACCTAAGCATTAAGATAGTTTCGAGACAAGTTAAACCAGTGCCATTTTGAGGACATGTGGAGGGCATCGCGAGAATGAATGGGAAAGAATGTCACGAGCTGCGGATCAAAGACCATGACTAATACACAAAGAGCGTCCCATAAAGGTCAACTAATTAAATGAGTCTCATTTAACCTATTTGAATTGGCCCGATTCGTAAAACACATGGAGAAACCCATGTATTTGAAGCATTGGTGGCCTAGTGAAATACTCTAGTAAAACTAGAGTTAACAATATAATTATTGTAAATCCTAAGGGATAAAGATGTATAGGCTTTAAATCCTTTAGGACTCTTATCTAGTAGATAGGCAATATAATTTTATTGCATTGGAGATTTTTTATCGAGAATTTTCACTTTGCGAGAGTTAGGCTGACTTAGGCTGATTTGAAACCAAGAAATCGCCTAAGGTCACACGGATTGCGAGACTAAATTTCTAGCCCATGACATCTACATGTACATGTTAGAAAATAATGTCTTGGACTGGCTGACCATGATAGTGCTTTTTGGATTATTATGTGAAAGTCATAGTGATTCTCATTATGGTAATAGTGTATGTAAATCCTTGGACTTGAGGTCGCCATGGTTTCCAACATTGGGAATTGTATATTTTGATGTAATCAAATCTCTTCTGTAATTGGGTGTACTATAAAAATTATTGTTGGGTATACCACAAACTATGTAATGGGATATGATTGATTAATATAAGATTTGTCTTTTACATATATGGAGTGACATCTTGGGTCCCCTAATAGAGTGAGACTATAAATGCATTTCCGTGCTCAAATGAGCTGATATGAGATATCAAACTCATTTTTGTATATTAATCTACTTAGGAATTAGGAAATAAAAATATTGGATTATACAAATGTGATTGTCCCATGTCTTGTGTTCAATCTACATATTAGGGACAATAATAAAGTATATGGTAACATTATCGTGAAAAAGTTTTTTCAGACCACAACATTTCTACAACTTGAGTAACAGTAATGCGGTGCTAAATGTCACTCACTATTTATGATACTTAGAGGTTTATAATAATACTACCAATGTTATAATATTTTACTGGATCATAACCTATGGTCGAACCGATTAAAATTTGTAGAAAAATTGATATTACATTTAAATGTCTGCTTGGAATTTTATCACATATTATTCTAATTCAATATAGACTTTTTTATAAGATTTTTTTCCATCACATGAATCCAAATTTGAGTAATCATAAATGGATCATCTTGGGGTTAAAATTTAAATATCTAAAGTATCTTTCTTCCCTTATCTCTAGGGTGATTGTTGAATATTAAGACATTGACAATTTGGTGCCAGAGGGAGTACCCACTCCACTGCCCTTTAAATCTATATGGAGATAATTTCTATATTTAAGGTGTTGAGAATTTATTGAAATGATTATTTAGGCTATGATGATTATATGGACGATATCTAGCCCATTATAGAAGATCATATCACTTGGGGAATCATTTATTGGTGATTGGATTGAATAAGATTACCTTTATCTAATCCATTGAATAAAAAAAAAACTTGGATTGGATTGGATTACTAAAGACTTAGCTGCCAAGAATATTTGTTTATCTTGTTCGTTTTTATTCTATTGTATTCAACTTGTATTGTGCCTGTTTTATATGAATTATGATAAATATTCTTATGGAAGCAAGTCTCAATAAAATCTATATAATTGAGAGACTTGTATAGGTTTATGTACGGAGAGAATTGAATACTGAATATGTTCTAAGTGAGGAACCTTATTGTATGAGTGCATAGTGATAGTAAAACCTCTGTGTTGTGATTTTATTTGCTAAATTCACAAGGGGTGAATTTAGTGGTGAGAGCATCGAGTATTCAAAGTAGAAGGGTGAGAGAAATTATCACGGGGTGTGATTGAGTAGGTTCACTTTGTGTAATTGTTGAAAAGAGAGGATATTTCTCACTAAGCTAGGCTCTGCAGATGTAGGGAAATTGAACTGCATAGACAACTTCCTTGTGTTATGTTTATTTATTGTTTGCCGTTTGGTGCTTGAAGGAGTACCCATCGTCTCAGACACCAATTCAATTGTGCAAATTGTTTCTTAGCAACGCCCTTTTTGCTAACATTGATCGTAGTTTTAGATATGGCACTCCATTCATGTTACCCTTAGAAAAAGGATATAGTAGAAGTTTATAGGTAACTAGTCAATTGGTTTTCTGGGTAATTCAAGTTTCTTTCACATATTCCTCTTTCTGGAAGTGTAAATCCAAGTTTGATTCATCATACAATATATCCTATAACTTGTAATGTACTTGTGTTTGTATTCGACTTCACAGACTATACATCTTTTAGTTGCAATGGATATATAAATGAGTAGGCAATTGGTTGATTACTTCCAAATCCTCAGCTATATGAAACTGAGAGCATTAGTCATAATTTGATTGGTTTAAATATTTTATTTAATTAAAAATATCACGTGTCATAATTTAATTAGTTTAAAATTTTATTTAACCGAAGTTAACTATTAATACCTAAAATTATAACGAAATAAAACCTCAAGTAATACAAAACTTTAAATACTTGGAGGAGAAATATGACATAATAACTGTTTTTCATATATGCTTTTAAAAGAAATGGGATGGGATTGCAATCAAAGGGTAAATGAAATAGGTATGAGTTGGATAGATGTGATTGTCAGAAGAAGAAAAGGTTAGGGTAGAGTATAAGCTTATTTAAAAATGAAAAGAGTAAGTTAATTGGATGAAAATGGAATAAAAAGATCGTACTTGTTTGGTTATATGAAATAATGTTGTTAGAATTTGTAAGGAATAGTTTAAAAGATGATTTTATCCTCTCTATGATATTTTTATGTAAAAATTAAAATTATTTTCTTAATATCATAAAATTATATTCTTGTAATTTATATACTTATAAGAAATGCTTTTACATGTATTATATTTAAAATATTTATTGGTTATAATATAATAATTTTATAAATATAAAATATTATTTTTTAATCCCATATAAATACTCTCTTTTCTCTCTATTTTGTAAAATTGGAATTTCTTAAAAAATATTTTAGGGGAACAAATTTTCTTTCTGACTAAATGCCCTGTTCAGACTCGAAAGAAAGGAGATTGCAAAGCATTCTACTGAACTAAACTCTATTTTTAGGCTACCAATAAAGAAATCTTAATACTCCTCCTTTTATGTTGTTAATTGGAATATATTATTGAGATAAATGAACATCTCACACGTAAGAATCTTGTTATCTCTTTATGAATCTTGTTCTTAATCAAAATAATAAATTAGAATACATTTGCATAATTATGATAGAATATAAAACTTGATAAGACTCAATTATGATAATTCAAATCATTAAGTCATAAAACTATTATTCTATTAGTTAAACAATATTATGTCAGTTTGTACAAAAACCCAAAATTTAGGGAAAAATTGCAGGTTGTTTTATGTTATTTGATGAATTTTAGAGTGTAGTAGTAAGATACATGACATTTTTAGGAGAGAATTTAAGTTTAAATATTAAGAATAATATAGTTGGCAGGATCATAAAATAAATATAGAAAGTATTTTAATCATAGAAAAATATTAATTATACAAATAAAATATTTTTATATGTTTCATAATTATATAATTAAAACGCAAATTGCAAAATATGTAAAAGAAATTACAACATAACATAAAAGAACAATATGAAAGTAATCCCAATGTACGAGTTTAACAAAATCTATATAGTATACCAAAAGAAAAAGTAAATATATAATACTTGATGAAAAAACAGCCATGAATAATTATTAGGTGGATTTTGACCTTGACAAAACCGAATGGACGTTATACCCACATGGATCAATTATTCAAAATTATAATAAATATGGAAGTTTTGGGTTTTGAGTAGTTAAGTTTGAGATTTATTATATGTAATTTATATGCGGAGATATTTGAGTTCCATTATAAGTTGTTTTCTTTTAGTTTGATTAATTTATTTTAAATTCAATTGTTCCAATTTTTAATCCATTTGTACTGTAATAATTTAATTTTGCTTTACTAGAAAATATAATTATATCTTGATTTTGAAATTGCTATACTTGTACGCTTTAAAAAAAATAACTATATGCTCCATAATATAAAGGGTTAATATGTAGTTGGTATTTGAACTTTTTTTATGCCTAGTTGGTACTTGGAATTGTATTCCGTCACCCAAGTTGGTACCTCTGTGACCTGACGTCAAATGTAATAGTTATTTTAGGTCATTTTTGCACTTGATGTGTTTGTTTTCTTGTACTTTTATAATTAAGTATTGCATTTTTAGTATTAGTAGCTAAGGATCTAAATTTTAATAAAATAAATATTTTTACGCATTTTCTGTTATTTCGATGATCCATAAGGCCGACTCGGGCCTCGTGAGTGACTAATAGGCTATTTAAGTGTGTAGGATGTCAATTTAGGCTCAGAATACACTCAACGTCGTGACGAGGAGCTTCCTTTTGTCATGAAGATGTGATGAATACGGAAGAGCATTCACGACCGCGACGTTGTGACGAGGAGCATTCCCACGTCACGACGACATGACGATGGCAGGCGAAAATGAAGCTGATTCCTTGGACGACAATATTGAGATATTTTCATATTTGGACCCTAGAATTTATCAGAATATTGTATTTATTGGTATCTAAGTATATCTAGAGTTGAGTGGTCACCAAGTAGCCTGTTGCCTATATAAGCAACCTTAGGGTCACCAGAATTGTGTGCAGTTTTAGACAGACAATTTTACGATTTAATTTTCTTTTCTTTTCCTGTTCGTGTAGTCAAAACTTTTCTATTTCGATGTGAAGAAAATTGCGAGCGGATATTGCTTCAGCAGCACGTTTCAATATATTCATGAGCTTTCTCCTATCTCTTATTCTTTTATTTATATTTTGTTTCTCTGATTGATTAGCGTTTGTATGAATAATTGAATAGATTATTGTACTTATTTCATATCTTGCATAATTCAATTAATAAACTAATTTATTTGTTAAGTGATTATTTATCCAAAATTGATTGTTTATTTAAGAGTACTTAGTATATGAGGGAGTGACACCCCTGATAGAATATAGAGACAGGTGAGACCGAGAGGGTATCCTGTCATGTATAACTTGTGCTGAGTGGAGAGTCCGGGAGGGTATCCGTATGCCTAGGAAAAGGCTGGAAGGATGATTTAGGTGGTAATCCTTAGTGAAGATAAACCGGGAAGGTAGTCTTAGCTAAGGGCGATAAATAACTCAATCTAGGATAATTAATTATTTAATTAGATAATTAGGGATTTAATTGATCATAGGCTAAAGGCTTGCATTGTTGATCCTAGGAATAGGAGAGTCCATTAGATTAATTTAGGTTAGTTAATTTAATTAGTTAATTAAAATATTAATTTGGATTCGCACTACTAATTCGTGACTCAATTAGATTAGTAATTATTTTCTATAATTAATTTAATAACGATTTCTCCAATATGCAATCCCTTGGGTACGATTCTTGGAATACTTACCAGGGTTTCGTTGTAAACTTTACTATATTACAATTTGACCTGTACGCTTGCGGACACCACCGATTTAATTTAATATATTTTTGTGCGATATTTTACTATAAACGATAACACATTTATAGGTAGTCATTGCATACTAACACCATTAGTTTATGTTGACGTGGCATTGATGACCGCCTTTCTGCATGACACTTGGTGGACATAAATTTAAAAAGTATAAATTAATTAAAAAAAAGTATAAAGTTTTGGACAAGTTCAGGTACCAACTAGGCTAACTAAGTACTTATGGACAAGTTAAAAGGGCAAGCTACATGTTAACACTTAGTGTGTGACCAAATACAAATTTAGGTACCAATTAGGTACAAAAAATGGTTTAAGTACCAACTACATTACAAACACACTACCAAATAGTAACAACCCAACAATCATCACTAAAAACAAAAAGAAATGATCAAAAGTGCTATTTTGATACCCTTTTACTCTTGAAAAACATGACCATTAGGATAGGTATAAATGTCTATATTGACGGTTGGGAGTTGCTAAAGTAACAATTGTCGATATAGAAAATGTATGCTAAAGTTGATTTGATAATACCTATATCGGCGATAAAAACTGTCAGTATAGGTTTCAAGTGCCAAGGAATGCAATAAACAAATAACAACGTTAATGATTGTTAGTAAAAGGATGTATGAATGCAATTCCTATTACCTCTTTAAACTTATAACAGTATAAACTGTCGATAAATGTTCTATGAATGAATTTCCAATATTATCCATGTTTCTAGACCTGTTTATGGGCCGGGCTACTTGCCAAGGCTTGAAGGCCCGTTCGAAATTTGGGATGGTTTGGGTAAAAATATTAGGCCCAAAAAATGGGTTTGGGTAAAAAAATAGTCCCATTTAAAATATGGGCCAAGCTTGGGCCAACACAACCCATTTTTAAGTTTATAATACTTTATATTATGTTATTTTTATATGTTATGTAATTTAGAACATATTAAAAAAATAAAACTATACTAAATATATAACACTACTCTAATGTAAACATTAAATAATGTTAAGATGACTATATAAAAAATTTCAATAAATAAAAAATGTATAAAATTATTAAATATTAAAATAATATAATATAAATATTTTTTAAAACTAATATGGGCGGACTTAAAATGGGTTTGGATTAGTCTTTTGCAAATATGGGTGGGTTTGGGTTACTAGAAGTAATCCCACATTGCGAACAATAAGGTGGAACGAGGATGGATTCACCAAAGTGATTAGGCTTGCTGAAGGTCAACATAGTAAGAAAATGGCAACAAGTCCCCCTATAACTAACGTAAGGGAAAAGGCAGTCTGCTAGGGGCTGGGTTGATCATAGAAGTCCGTCAGGGAAGGTATAACCTAATGACCCTCGGGGCGAAATACAATAGAGCACTACTACATAGTACAAGATAGTAGACAGGTGTACAACCAAATACCCATATGCGGGGTGTACGAAAGGAAGGGAAGAAGTAGAGTAAGGATAGGACCCGCTGATATGGCGTGGCATCTAATTGACGGTTAAATGGAGAGTCCAACCAGCAGAAGGTCTTATAATGAGCTAAGTAGCTCGGAGGATCGGGTGGAGTCCGCGACCCTGGAAAGGCAAACTTGTCATGAGCGAACATGGAGTAAATTTATGTTAATTTATTTACATTTGTCACCTTTTGTGATAGAGTTCATTTGTGAGTGGTCTAGTGAAGGAACTAACTAAGTTCTCTCGAACTTACGGAGTTGATTTATGTTTGTAAGACTTGCGAGGCTGAACAAGCACTCAGAGGAGGGACAAAGCCAGATAGAGTGAAGATCGAGAATTATAGCTAGTCAAAGTCATGCACATAGGAATAAGGTACCATTGGAGGCTGTGTCTTAGTTTCAGTTACAGTTATATTGAAACCAGAAAACATCCACAAAATCTGTATTTTTGATAGTTTACCTTAGCTAAGTGTTAATAGATTTCTTTGTACACAGTTAGATTTGAAACAGATATTTGAGGGACCCAACACTTAATGTCTTAGGACATTAGTTGTAAGAATTATCATTTTAAAATTTCATTCTTTGATAGTTTTATTTATAGATTGTTTTACAGTAGTCGAGTAGCAAAGGTTAATTAAGTATAGGTCCATTTATGATGCTCTATACCCAAATTCAACGAACGGGTCTGGCGTGGGGTGTTACAGATTATTGGAAGATTTGGTTGGAAACTTTGGCATATGTACCGAATTGTGCAATTTTTTCAAAAAAAGGGGCCTTATCTTAACGACCAACCTCCCTTATTGCAACATCGACCAATAGTGAGTAACGTCGATTGGCACGAGGTCGTGACGTGACTTACTATTTTGGTGACGTTACGACATGGAAAAGATGATGTCACGACATAGGTCCTGAATTTTTAAAACTTTGCAATTTGGTCTTAATTCGTGCTTGGGTTGACAAAAGAGCTTTTGTAAGCTCGATTAAGACTTGAAATTGATTTTTTTAAACATGAATTGAATGTGATTGACACTTAATTGCATGTGTGAATGATTATTTGCTGTGTATTTGACTTTAGTTGCTTCGACAATGAATGTGACACTCCATAAATCGGACCTGACATCGGGTCGGGTTAAGGGTGTTACAATACAATTCGTGCACCAATATGCACTATATATGCCAGTTTCCCCTACTTCGATTTAGTTGATAATGCCTTTTGATGCCAGTTGGTGTGTTGATTGGATGATTCATGTATCTGTCCTAATTTGAGTAAGGTTAATAAGGGTTATAAGTTGTAAACTTGATAAATGATAACGAAACAAAATAGTATAATGATATAATCGATTGTGTATATGTATATATGGATCATGATAAAGGAAGCATGTGAACTACTATGTAAATAAATTGAAAGCGAGCCCTAAGGGTTGAAACGAATACGAATAAGTCGATAGACTCTAGAAAGAGATTTAAATGATGAGTTAAATGGTTTATTTATGTTGAATGAACATGGAATTGAATGACATAATGTTAAGGACATTAATGTGCAATTCATGATAGGCCTTGAATGTTTGAATGGCTTAACAATATGTAATTGGCAAGTAACTTGAATTGGTCACATATATTGCTATGTTGAATAAAATTGGTTTTGCCATTTGCTACATGTATGCTCATATATTTATATGTTAATGGAATAATTGACATTATTTGGATATGATTGGGTAGTCATTGAATATATATGTCTTGCGGCATGTTATTAATGTTATGTTATATTATCTTGGATTATGAAAGTACCACTGAGCTTTATCACTTAACGTACTTTGTTTATTTCATGCGCATGTATAGGTATTTCTCGAAGCCTCGATAAGTGAATTTAGCATCTAGATCACAGTCTTCGACTCAAAGAAGTTTGTATAGCTCTTTTCATTTTGTTAAAAAGGCATGTACCTAGGATTGACTAGTTTCAAGTTGTAAATGGTCAAGCTTGAGTAATGTTGTAATGAATGAATGGAGAAGGTAACGATTCAAGCATGAAATTGGTTTTGTTGTCTTATTTTTGTATAAAGAACTTTTTAAATGTGTTGGGTGGTTAATTGAGGTCTTAAGGCCAACTATTGTTGTCATGTGTTAGGTTGAAAATAAATGGAAATTGGAAGTATAGTATTCTAGCGAGGAAGTCTCGCCTCTACCCTTTGGATGTCGTGATGCCAGCCATACATGTATTATACGCATCATACATGTATTATACGCATATTTAAATATAAAATGGTTGAATTTGTATATAATTGATCATAGTTGCTCTGACAACGAATATGACATCCTATAACACGGACCTGACGATTAGGTCGAGTATGAGGTGTTACAAAATATACTAAAAAGTCTGCATACTATTTGAGAATAGAATAGTTATTAAAATGGAAACGACCGATAATTTGTTCATTTACTTGAAAATCATCAAACAATAGAATAAGGCCGTGTAGAACATAATATGAGATGAAATTACCCGATGGGAGCAAGAGTATTTCTTCATACGCTTTCTTTTTTGCCTTTTGTCACCTTAACAATTTGGCTTTAATTTCTTATTTAGAAAGCACAACTCTTTTGACTACTACAAGCATACAGGGCATGGCAAAATGGTTGAGTGATTGAACAAAGGTTCCCAATTAAGACCACTAGAAATATTCATGTGAATTAACTATGCATATAATTTGTAGAAGACAACTTAATCCAATATCGATGAATACTTATGATATCGCTCAAGGGTTATGATTAATTTTGATGTATTGAAATCACACAACGAATCTAATCGTAGCACTGTACTTGCTGTCACACAGAAGCATGACATTAAGCATAAACTTATTGTGTAAAATATTCAACCAAGTTGAGTCACAAAATGTATAGGACCTATGCCATATTTGAACTTTTTAGAATATATCGTACTAATAAAATTGTTGGTATGTATAAGACTTATACTGATGTCATTACAAATACTCGTATACCAACAATAATAAAATATGTTGGTGTAGTTTCTTCATGTACTGATAGATAAGTAATTTGTTGATATAAGACCTACTTATACTTGTGGAATTGGACCGTCAGTGAAAATAAACAATTCCTTCTATTTTTGGTTTGACAGATTGATGGCCATGAAAAGGCAAAAGCCCATTCTAGCTAGGACTGTGACTTTATTTGATTATAAAAATAAATAATTTAAACCTTCATAAACTTGAAAGAGCTCGGTGGATTCTTTATGTTCTTTTAATCGAACATAATAAGTAAACTTTCTTAGACTTTTAGATGCTGGATTTATTCCCACTGTTCTCACTTGTTCCAATTTAGGTTTTTCTGTTTCCACTTTATCGCATAATTATGGGAACTTATTTTTACTAAATTAATACAAAATGCAAAGTTCCTAAAATTTATTACCTTTTATATTTTTACATCTAAATAAGTATTTAATTTTACAAAATTTTAATAAAATTTAAACCTTTTTACTTATTTACAAATAAGCCAATTTTTTATACTATTCTTAAAAAAATATAAACACTCAACTAATAAGTTGAAATAAGTCAAATCTTTAATTTATTCTTTAATAAACCTTTAAAATAAATTAACCTTTCATTTGAAATAAGAGGTTACTTAAGTGCAAAATAAAGAATTAAAAGAAAAGGACTAATTTAATTGTAAAAATGTATTGTATAAATAAAATAGTAAAATTTAAGAGCTTTTTAAAATGTTTTAATCTTTATTGAAAAGGGGTAAACTACATTCATTGTCACTTTTGTTTACCTTAGGTTACATTTTAGTCACTTACGTTATCGTGTTGTAGCATTTTAGTCATTGAGCCGTGAATTGCAGTTAACAGTGTAACGGTAAGTTGAGGTGGCACGTTAAATCATTAGGTTAAATTATATAATCGATTCCCATATTTTTTTCATTTTGAGCAATTTAATTTTTTTCTTTTATTTTCTTTAAATTTTCCTTTTTTTTTTATTTATTTTCCATTCTCTTCTGTTTCTCCCTCTGTTTTCCTACCTCCTCCATTTCTTTTAACATATCAGGAAGTCGAATTGGTAGTTTAGAAAGAAGCAGGAAGCCGAAAGCCATCATTGCCTATAACCAAAACCCATACCATGCTTCTTTCTTCATTGCCAATTCAACTTCCTGATATGTTAAAAGAAATGGAGAATGTAGGAAAACAGAGGGAGAAGCAGAAGAGAATGAAAGATGCATGGTATGGGTTTATGGGTTTTGGTTATAGGCAATGATGGCTTTTGGCTTCCTGCTTCTTTCTTCACTACCAATTCGACTTCTTGATATGTTAAAAGAAATGGAAAAGGTAGGAAAACAGAGGGAGAAACAGAAGAGAATGGAAAAAAAAGAAAAAATAGGAAAGTTAAAAGAACATAAAAGAAAAAATTAAATTGCTCAAAACGAAAAATTATGGGGACCAATTGTATAATTTAACGTAAAATTTTGGTTTGAAATGATAATTTAACGTGTCACGTCAGCTTATTGTTACACCGTTAACAACAATTCACGGCTTGGTGACTAAAATGTTACAACACGATAACGTAAGTAACTAAAACGTAATATTTCAAACATAAATGACTAAAATGTAACATGAGGTAAAGAAAAGTGACATTGAGTGTAATTTACCGTATTGAAAAGGCTTTCTAAAGCTTAGATACTTGTAAAAAATATATTTAAAAAAATAAACTTTCAAAGGAAGTGGGTGAAAAGCTGAGAATAAAAAAGGTTATACAATAGTGAGTATAACCTCCTAATAATTTAGATAAAAAAATTTAAATATTTTGGTAATATATTCATAGATAATCATGAATGATTAAGTTGTTGAATAGTTGTTTTAGCCGTACGGATACATACAGAAATGCATGTGCGATGGCATTGAATGCATATTCTCCAAAGATTTTTCATATAATTTATTAAATAATTCACGATCGTCATGTTTTTCTCTCCCATATGAAAATTCTGTTGTCAAAGTTAACTAGCACTCTTTCAATGTCCTTTTACCAATATTTTTCTATGTTTTATTTTTATCAAGATTTCAAAGGAAATGCCCTTTTAGGGTTCTATATCCACTTGATTACTTAATTTAATAAAGTCAATATATTTATAAGAAAAGGTAATCATTTGTAAGCGTCTAATTCTTAGCTGTTCAAAGTGGGGGAGTCACTTTAATCGCTTAGCTATGTAGGTAGGTATATAATTAATGCAATAAGTTAATGGGTACGTAATTAATAACTTGGTTGGAAGATCATAAAAGTGTGAAATTGTAAGTTGAGAGCTAAGTCAAAGCTTTTAATAAAGTAAACCTAAAAAAATGGGAATTTCGAATTCTTTGTCCTTGGGATAGAATTGTATTATTATTTTACCTATCTTATATCAATGCATGTGAAATGTGTGATCACATGTTGCATAGTAGTTAACTTACATATTTTTAGTTTGTATGTTTGATTAACTCTTAGCGTCTTATATGTATTTGTTTGTATTTTTAGTTTGTGCTGACTCTATTCCAACAATAGTTCATATTTTTCTTTTGACTTGAGAGTTACCATCACAATAAATATTCATTTATATGATATTAAAGTGTCCAAACTTCTTTAGATATTTCTTAACGTAATGTTCTTGTAATAGCATTATTTTCTTATGATTTTAATTGTAATGCCCCAAATATCTTAATTTTAAAATTGTAAACTATGTTAAGTTCATTAATATGTTGCAATGGCTAAGTGTTAGCTATGTATGTTTGAGGTTTTGTGTTCAAATTCTTTATCTTAAATTTTTGTTAATTTTGTCCTAACCCCTGACTTGAACATCTGGCTTATCTTTAATTTCTGAGTAGTTATTAGCAAAAATGAGCTTGTTGGTTCAATGGTAAGGTTTTAACTTACCTAGGGTCTTGTGTTTAAATCTTTTGTGTGTGCAAGATTATTTTTACTTCTGTCCTGTTGAGCCGCCCAGTGTTGTTGGAATTTAGGTTGAATCAAAACTCTCATAGCTTGTTAGGATAATAACTGAATAGATTTGATAGGATTTAGATAATTAGATATTTTATTTTGGAAATATCCCAAAAATACTCCCAAATTATCGTCCCTATCCCACTTTCCACTCTTGTCGTCCTTCACGTCTTTCAGTTCCCTCTTTCCCTTATTTTCTTTCCAATTTTCTGTTTATTGAGTTTTTTTTCTCTTCTTTCTTCTTTAGCGTGCATTTTTTATATTTCTTCATTGTCAAACCTTAATGTTACTTTTATTTCCCTTATTTGTCCCATCTTTTGTTATTGTTCCTTTGTTGTGGTTTTATTGTCGCCTTTGTTTTTATGGTGTCGTCATCACTATTGTGCCATCTTTTGTGCTAGGTTTTGGTCAAGTAGTGAGTACTTATTGTTTGGGTGTGAGTATTGTATATACTTTTTCTCCTCCATAGTATGTTTTATATCGTTCTTTCACGTGAGGGATGGGCTATTCTTAATTAGGTTTATAGTTTCTATTGTGATTGCTTTTGGGATTATTGTAGGTGAAGATCGTGTGACGATTACTCCTTCGATGAGTTGAGTGCTTTAGGAGGTGACTCTTCTTTTGGGAAGTATTTGAATGTTTCAGTTTGGGGGCTGGTTGTGTATTCTATTTCAAAGGATGAATGCCTAATGTTTTGGGTCGAATGCTCGGTTTGAGCAAAGGTCGATTAAGTTGTGTTTGGTTTAGGTAGTTGTGTTGATTGATTAAGTTTCAATGTCGTGTGGAGGTCTAAAAGTGCTGGAATGGTGACAACATTTCGATAGCAAATAGGTGCGTGAATCTAATATAAAAAATCAGTGAACGGTGCAAAACTGAAAACCTTACTGTCGATGCCACACGACTGTGTGCTTAGCCGTATGTTACGCCGTGTAGGCCATAAGGGCGTGTAAGCCCATTTTCAGTAAAATATAGTTATGATTGTGTTTGAAGTGCGTTTCGAGGTCAATGATTTTATAGGTTTTGTTAAGTGATATGTATAATGTATGATAAACGAAAACATTATTCTGATGTGATTGCATAAATTCTAGAGGTATGACTGCCTTGTAAAATGTGTTTCTGATATGTAAATCTGTGGGCATCGTTAGCATGTTTATGATTAGTTAAGTATATCCGAGCATGATTATTTTGACTACATCTGAATATATGCTATGCTGTTTCATGTGCATTTGGGGTGGGATATGATAATGTGACGGAGGAGGTTTTGAAATACTTTGATCTACATTTTTGGTAGTTAAACACTGCATATATTTGATTTTGGTGGCTTTCCGCATTATATCTGGTAGTTTGATTGCATATTTCTGTACAGTGACATATGATCACTTATTTGGTGTGTGAGGTTGGAAGGGTATTAATTACCCTATTTGATTTGTTGGGCGGGACGAAGATGGTGTGTAGAAGATGAGAGTAGGATTTCTATTTGATCTATCTGTTATGTTGCATCTCTTAACTGAACTGTCTGTTATGTTGCATCGTTTAATATGCCATATCACCTATATTAATATGCGTATGCTTTTCTATTTTCTGTTTTGTTTATGGGCTAAGTTGCACATTGAGAATTATAGCTCATACAATAATTTATCTTATCAGGTAATCAACGAACTTAGGAACAGGCGGCGTGCAGGAGCTCGGATGGATTTTGGCTAAATAAAAAGATGATTTATAATTTTAAACTTAAGTCTAAACTTTTTGGACTATTTAAATATTTTAGACTTTATTCCTTAGTTTTTGATTTTTTTCTGGATTATGGTTTCGTGAAACTACAAATTTCACGTTTTCACATACTGGGATCACAATTTTCAAACTAACAACTTTGAAATTCTCACTACAAAACTAAGTAACAAATTAAGTGCTTTTCTGTAAAATAAAAAAGTTCAAAGCGCATTTTTTGAAAATTGTAAGAGATTTGCCAAAATTAATATTTTCGAAACACACACTTATCTAGTTTTAAAATCTGAGGTTTTAAAAAGAGTTAATTTAATTTCTCAAGATTTGGTTATAATGTCTAGAACAGGTGTGAAGTGTTACATTTGGTGGCATCAGAGCCTAGGTTCAAAACTCGGGCTGTGATTTTGGGTTAAAATTTCATGAAAAATTGTTTTAAAACTTTGATCATTTTGTTGTAAAAAGAGAATTTGAGACTCCAGTGCCGAACCAATAAGTTACTTTTACTGTAACTATACTAGACAAATTACTAAAACTGTAGAATTAAGAATACTCTACTTTAGCTAAAGACTAAAATAATTATGTTAAAACTCTAGACTTAGGATTTTTAATAACCTAAACCAATCTATAAATTTCTAAAACAGTTAGATAATTAAAATAAGCACAGTACGTGAAGGCGTGGTGGATGCCATCAAGGGGCTCGAGCTGAGCCTTCTTCTCTGAGCAGTATGCCCAATTTGGAAACTAGTGAAATGGTAAAGATACCTACTGCTGAGACTTAAAATCAGAGTGTAGGGGACGACACACTGTCCCAAGCAATGCTTAGAGTGTTGCAAAGGATCGCTGGAACCTAAACTGGATCTATGAACCGAGGGTTTGTGATTGAGCAACTTCGATTTAACGGTGCTGAGCTGTTCTGGGGTTTCATAGGGATTATCCCGACTGTGATCGAGTATGGGTTCGAGGCCACTGAGAGGATTATGGATGACTTGGATTGCACCCTAGAATAAAAATTATTTTAAAACTCGGGATATGATTTTGGGTTAAAATTTTGTGAAAAACTGTTTTAAAACTTTGATCATTTTTTATTGTAAAAAGAGAATTTGAGACTCCAGTACCGAACCAGTAAGTTACTTTTACTTTAGCTATACTAGACAAACTACTAAAACTGTAGAATTAAGAATACTCTACTTTAACTAAAGACTAAAATAATTATGTTAAAACTCTAGACTTAGTATTTTTAATAACCTAAACTAATCTATAAATTTTTAAAATAGTTAGACAATCAAAATAAGCACACGTAGTACGTGAAGGTGTGGTAGACGCCGTCGAGTGGCTCGAGCTGAGCCGTCTTATCTGGGTAGCATGCCCAATTTGGAAACTAGTGAAATGGTAAAGATGCCTACTGTTGAGACTTAAAATCAGAGTGTAGGGGTCGACACACTGTTCCAAGCAATGCTTAGAGTGTTGCAAAGGATCGCTGGGACCCAAACTGGATCTATGAACCGAGGGTCTGTGATTGAGCGACTTCAATTTAATGGTGCTGAGCTATTTTGGGGTTTCGTTGGGATTACCCCAACTGTGATCGAGTATTGGTTAGAGGCCACCGTGAGGACCCTAGAGTAGAAATTAAAGGGTGCAGTATGAATGGTGGCAGTCAGTGGTGCGAGGCACTCAAGTTGAGCGTGTGACCTAGGTGTTTTCCAGAGTGCCTTCCTAAAACAAATATACGGGGGCGAGATAGATTAAGGCTCGTAGATTAAAGTTTATTGGGCTTAAGTAGGGCGAGATATTTGTGGTAGAGTATGAGGCCGAGTTTTTGAGACTAAGTAGGTATGCTCAGAGTCTAGTTACGATCAAGTATGATATGATGTCCATTTTATGGATAAGATTCGTTACGATCTAAAGGTTTGGGTAGCTTTACATCAAGAGCGAGTCTTCAAAATGTTAGTAGAGAAGACTAAAATAATAGATGAGATTAAGCGTGGGAGCGCGAGAGGAGGGAGCATGAAAAGAATCTGAATAAGAATAAGAGGGATTCAAGTCCTTCTAGTTTAGCTCAACAAACTAAGAAATGGGCCAAGTTTGATGGGTTTTAGTAGGTTGAGGCAACAGTAAATATTGGTGGGGCTCAAGTTTGTGTTGATTGTGGTAAGCGCCATCCGAGCGAGTGTTGCAAGATGATAGGAGCATGCTTGCAGCGTGGGTCTATGGAACACCGGATTAAGGATTGTCTGCATCAGGCTGAGTAAAGGTAAGCTCCAATTTAGGATCAGGTTTAGCCATAGAGGGTAATTTAGTAGCCTTCGAGGGCTGTGGTCAGTTTAGGAGAGGTAATGGTATGAGTCATGGACAGAGGGCACCAGGTCGAGGTGCTAATTAGACTAAGGCTAGGCAGCCTATGTAGGTGTATGCAACAAGGCATCACAAGGACAAAGATGAGACTGATGTGATAGTAAGTACATTTACTATTCACTCTCACCCGTACTTTGCTTTAATTGATATCGGTTCCACGCATTCATACATTGCTAGTAGTGTGTCAGTAATCTAGGGACTTTTGTTGAGGATACTGTTAGTGATATTTCTGTGGTTAGTCTGTTGGGGCAGTGTGTGAGTCAATAAGGTATATAAGAGATGTCCACTTGAGATTCAGAGGTTTGTGTTCTTGACTGTTCTGATGGAGATACCGTTTGGAGAATTCGATTTGATTTTGGGCATGAACTGGCTTGTGGAGCATCAAGTTAGTCTGGATTGTGCCTCGAAGAGGGTAACTCTGAAGACTGGGGATGGTGAAGAAATTGTTATAGTAGGTGAGCATCGAGATAACCTTTCTAATGTGATTTCCGCTATGGTAGCCGAGAAGTTGGTTCAAAAAGGGTGTGATGCTTATTTAGCCTATGTGCATGACACAAGTGTTATGAGTTTTGCTATAAAGGGACTTCACATAGTTAAAGACTTTTCAGATGTCTTTCCTGAGGAATTGTCAAGGTTACCATTGGATCGAGAAGTTGAATTTGGAATCGAGGTTCTTCTTGGTGTAGCTCCAGCGTCCATTGCTACTTGCTGTATGCCACTGAAAGAGCTGAAGGAACTCTATTTTAGAAACTTCTTGATAAGGGGTTCATTAGACCCATGTTTCGCCTTGGGGAGCATCGGTACTCTTTGTCAAGAAGAAGGATGGTACCATGAGAATGTGTATAGATTACCGGTAACTAAACAAGTTAACGGTAAAGAATAAGTACCCACTGCCTTGGATCGATGATTTGTTTGATTAGTTCCAAGGGCGTCTATGTTTTCTAAGATTGATCTGAGATTTGGGTACTATCAGTTGAAGGTGAAGGAATCCGATGTGCATAAAACTGCCTTTAGGACTCGTTATGGTCATTATGAGTTCCTAGTTATTCCTTTCGGGTTGACTAATGCTCCAGTCAAATTAATGGATCTCATGAATAGAGTTTCAACCATTTTTGAATTAGTTCATCGAAGTGTTTATCGACGATATTCTGGTATACTCTAAATCCATGGCTGAGCATGATGAGTATCTTAGAGTGGTTCTGCAGATTCTCCGAGAGAAGAAGCTCTATACTAAGCTGAGCAAGTGTGAGTTTTAGTTGAAAAAAGTCATGTTTCTGGGACATGTGGTTTCTCCCGAGGGTATTCATGTAGACCCAAAAAGATAGAGACTATTCTTGAGTGGAACCAACCTAAGAATGTATCGGAGATTCAGAGTTTTCTTGGACTGGTACGTTATTATCGGATATTTCTGGAGGCGTTTTGATTAATCATAACTCTTTTGACTAAAATGATGTGTAAGAATGCTCCTTTCAAATGGATTGATGATAAGTAGTCGATCTTTGAAAAGCTTAAGTTAGTATTAACTTAGGCACTTGTTCTAATACATCTTGAATTTATAAATTAGTATGTGCAGAATAATGATGCATCTCACACTGGTTTGAGATGTGTTTTGATGCAATAGGGTAAGGTGGTGGCTTACGCATCTAGACAACTCAAGCCGTATGAGGGCAACTATTTGACGTATGATCTCGAGCTAGTGGCAGTCATCTTCGCTCTGAAAATCTAGAAGCATTATCTATATGGTGATAAGTGTATTATTTACATAGATTACAAGGGCCTTAAGATTCTCTTCATTCAGAAAGAGTTGAATCTTATGCAATGTAGATGGATTGAGTTATTTAGGGACTACAACTGCACTATAGAGTATCACCCTGGTAAGGCCAATGTGGTGGTCGATGCTCTTAGCTGGAGGTCGATATCCTAGTTGAGAACGATGTTTACTCACGTAAGTTTATTTGAGGATGGTGGGTTGTTGGCTGAGTTGCAAGTTAAGCTGACCTAAATTGATAAGATTCGAGATAAGTAGCTTTTGGATGAGTCTCTGGTTAGTCGGGTTTAGTAGATCAAAGAGGGTAAAACTTTGGATTTTGGGTTTACAAGTGAGGGTATTTTATGTTTTCGGGGTTAGGTTTGTGTGCCGAATGATGTTGAGTTGAGGCAACATCCGATAGATAGAAATACTATGTAGATCCTAAGAGGAAGGATATTGAGTTTGATGTGGGAGGTTAGGTTTTTCTAAAGGTTTCTCATTGAAAGAAAGTTCTGAGGTTTGGACGTAAGGGCAAGTTCAGCCTTAGGTTCATTGGGCCTAATCGAGGTTTGAGGCGAGTAGTGCTAATTGTGTATCAATTGGAGTTACCTTCGTAGTTGAACCACATCCATATTTTTTCCATGCCTCCACGTTAGGACAATATCGGCCTGATCCATCTCACATTATTCCAGTTGAGGGTATTAATGTGAGGCTATATTTGACTTATGAGGAAAAACTAGTGCAAATTCTAGATCGGAAGGTAAAATTTTTTAGAAGGAAGAGTATCCCTTTAGTTAAGGTTTTGTGGTAGAATCATGGTACTGAGGAAGCCATTTGGGAACTGGAAGACTTGATTCAACAACAATATCCATATTTGTTTGAGTTAGGTAAATTTCATGGATGAAATTTCTTTAAGGAGAGAGTTATAACACCCCAAATTTTGTAGGTTTGAAATTTTAAACTATGTTAAGTTAATTAATCTGTTACAATGGCTAAGTGTTAGTTAAGTGTGCTTGAGGTTCTATGTTCAAATCCCTTCCCTTGAACTTTTGATATTTTTATCCTAACCCCTAACTTGAACATTTGGCTTATCTTTAATTTCTGTGAAGTTTTTGGCAAGAATGAGCCTTTTGGTTCAGTGGTAAGGCTTTAGCTTACCCCAGGGTCCCATGTTTGAATCCTATGTGTGTGCAAAGCAAGATTATTTTTACTTCTGTCTTGTTGAGTCGCCTAATGTTGTTGGAATTCGGGTTAAATTCAAACTCTCAGCAGCTTGTTAGGATAATAAGTAAATAGATTTGATAGGATTTAGGTAATTAAATATTTTATTTTAGAAATATTTTGGAAATATCCCCAAAATGCTCTCAAATTGTCATCCCTCATGTCTTACACTCTCCCTCATTCCTTTATTTATTTTTCAAATTTTCTGTTTACTGAGTTTTTTCTCTCTTTCCTCCTCTCACGTACGTTTTTTATGTTTATTCATTGGCAGAACTTAGTGTTATTTTCTTTTCCCTACTTTGATTCATCTTTTGTCACTATTCCTTTACTGTGTTTTTTTATCGCATTTGTTTTTGTGGTGTCATCGTTGCTATTGTGCCCTCTTCTGTGTCGAGTTTTGTTCAAGTAGAGAGTATTTCTTGTCTGGGTGTGAGTATTGTATATACTTTTTCTCCTTCATAGTATGTTATGTATTGATCTTTTGCATGAAGGATGGGTCATTTTTAACTAGGTTTATAGTTTCTGTTCTAATCGCTTTTGGGATTCTTGTAGGTGAAGATTTTGTGATGATTACTACTCCAGTGAGTTGAGTGCTTTAGGACGTCTTTGGGTAAGTGTTTGAATGTTTTAGTTTGGGGACTGGTTGTGCATTCTATTGCAAGGGACGAATGCCTAATATTTTGGGCCGAATGCTCGGTTTGAGCAAGGGTCGATTAAGTTGTGTTTTGTTTAGGTAGTTGTGTTGATTGATTAAGTTTCAATGTCGTGTGCAAATCTAAAAGTGCTACGGTGGTGAGACATTTCAATAGCAAACGGATGTGTGAATCTAATCTTGAAAATCAGTGAACGGTGCGAAACCGAAAACCTTATTGTCGATGCCATACGGGCACGTTGGCCTATTTTTAATAAAATTTAGTTAGTGTCGTGTTTGAAGTGTGCTTCGAGGTTTGTGATTTTATAGGTTTTGTTAGGTGATAGGTATGATATCTAATAAATGAAAACTGTTGTTCCGATGTGATTGCATAAATTCTGGAGGCATGCCTGCATTGTAAAATGTGTTTCTGATATGTAAATCTGTGACCATCAGTAGCATGTTTCTGATTAGTTAAGTATATTCGAGCACGATTACTCCGAATACATCTGAATATATGCCATGTCACCTGTATTAATTTGCGTATGATTTTTTTTCTGCGTGTTTAGTTTATGGGCTAAGTTGCACACTGAGCTTTATAGCTCACCCAATAATTATCTTCTCAGGTAATCAACGGACTTAGGAACGAGTGGCACATAGGAGCTCGGATTGGATTTTGGCTAAATAAAAAGACAGTTTATAATTTTAAACTTAATTTTGAAATTTTTGGATTGTTTAAATGTTTTGGACTTTATTCATCAGTTTTTCGATTTTTCTATCAGATTATGGTTTCATTAAATTGCAAATTTCACGTTTTCACATACTGGGATCACAATTTTTAAACTAACAACTTTGAAATTTCCACTGCAAAATTAAGAAACAAATTAAGTGCTTTTCTATAAAATAAATAAGTTCAATGCGTATTTCTGAAAATTGCAAGAGATTTGTCAAAATTAATATTTTTGAAACACACACTTAGCTAGTTTTAAAATCTGAGGTTTTAAAATGAGTTAATGTAATTCCTCAAGATTCGGTCATAACGTCTTGGCCGGGTTTGGGGTGTTACATTAACACTCGATATTATATTTGCTCCCCTCATTTTTTATGTCAAATTTTGAAGAAAGATATTTTTTTGTCTGAAGTACTAAATCATAATTAGTATTATAAATTAACATATCATAGTCACATAAACATATATTCACACAATCACCTTTAATAAGTTTTGTGTATACAAAAACTGTAATTTACTAGTGTTTGATCAAAGTTCTCATGTTACTATTTGGGTGCTTTATTTTAAGCCATAGAATAATTTGAGAAGTTTACACACTTTATATTCTTGACCTAAAATGGCATCACCTTCGAGTTGCTACATATAATTTTCTTCTTTTAAATCTCCCATGAAAAAATGTTTTAACATCCATTTGATGTATAAAAAATAATTGTGTAAAACCTTGTGTAACCAGTCCAACTTTTAATAAAAACTCCAGGTTTAAGTTTCTTTGAAAAATCCATTTGCAACCAATGAGTTTTGGTCTACAAGATAAATAAATTAATTTCCAAGGTTTTTTTGTAAAATGAAATTATATTTGACTTTAATGGCTCTTTCTAAAAAGGATTATAAGAAGAAATTGTTTCGAATAAGTTAATGAATCATTTTTCAAAAATATGTAGAAAAATAATTTCTAATAGACTTTCCAATTCTAGGTTTTATAGGCCATCTAAAATCCTTATATTCAGAGTCATTTTGTACAACAGTGCATGAGAAACATAATCAATTTATAAATTATAGTATTTTGAATAAACACGTAATTATTTATAACAAGAAACATATATGCAACACTTACTTCAACATAGTCAATGAATATGCAATCAAAATTCACATTCCCTTTTTAAGATCAAAAGACATAATTTTAAACATCCCTACATTTTCATACATTTTAAGTTAGAAAATATCATCTTCAAAATATAAGGTGCCTTATCATTTTCATATAAAGAATCTAACATACACAAATAATATGAAAATAATTTTCAAGTATATTTGAATTAACAATCGCACAATTTATTATGTATTTTAATGCCTTAATTTTGTTTTAGTTACACAATAACATATATTCATAAATCACATTATTAACGTGCCATATAGATTATGATATTTTAAATTAAGCAAGTAGATAGGTTAATATTATCATTAATAATTTTTAAACCAAACAACAAATAGTATATGGTTACAAAAGCTCTTTCTCTCAAAAGTATATTTTAGTCATCATGACCTTGTCATGAGCGAAGAAAACATTCACTTGAACTTTTCTAATTATCCAACGAAACTGAATTGGTTTAAAGATTAAGAATATGAAGCACCTCAGTTAGGCAAAGGTTTTTCTAGATGAAAGTTTGAATAGAACATTCCCTTTTTCTAAGAATATGTGCAGTTTCATGAGTTTCTAAGATAGATATCCTCTTCTCCTTGTTCCATTTAAGAGTAGGACAAAAAAATTTTTAATTAGCACTAATGTGTTGAGTGGCACCACTGTCTATCCCCTACTCTTTCACATTAGTGAAAATATTGATTGGAGAAATGACTACACAATTATATCATTTGTCTCGACCAAATTGACATTTAACTTAATAGGATTATTTTTCTCCATTATTGTTTTCTACATATAGTTATATAGTGGCGCAATTTGTCATCACTATTCGATGTTAGAATAGTGAGCATAGTTGATGGTTAAAGCAGTAGGTAGGTTCTTAGGAAAAAAAGGTGGTGTACATAACACTCTCAAGTGCCAAGTTTTACTAGTCAGAACCATTCCTAGACATGCATTTTCACACTATCACACTTATTTCCTGTAAACAACTATGGATTTGTCACACAAAATAATTTCTCTTTTTTTTCCTTCTTTTATTAAAACTTCATTTTAGACTTGTCACCATATATTCATTGTAAATCAAAATAAATTCAACTCATACATACATATATATACAAGCACGCAAATCAAAGTAAATAAATTGAATTTGTACAATCAAATTTGATAAATTGGTAAACAAAAATTTTCATCATAGTTACAATTTAATATCTCATTATTAAAATCTTATTTTTTTAACTTAAGATTTTGTCCAACCCATATTAAAGATAAATGTAATAGCTTTGTTTTTAGTGAAATCGAGCAGTGGTTTCGGACCACAAATCGAGTCCGAAAGAAAATTTATTTTAATATTATTTTATGATCTGCATTACGATTGAAATATTTCATGAAAATTCCGTAAATAAATTTTACTAATTTTATGTCTAATTCGATAAAAGGACCAAATTGCATAAAATGTAAAAGTTGAGTTCTAGTAGCTAAAAGTATCAAATAACTATGGAATTCAAAATTTGAGCTCCTTATATTGAAATTAGACCATTAAATGGAGTTATTAGATAAGTATGATAATTCATCCATGGAAATTTAATTAAAGAAAAGGATGAAATGGAAAGTAAAAGATGAAAAGATGATAAATTAATAAAATAAGAAAATATCATCATTTTCATCATCTTTCCCAAATTATTTACATGTAAACCCTAGCTAAGAGAAAAGAGTTCAAGAAAACTTTTTTTGGCTTAATTAGGTATGTATCCTTGCCCGTTTTTAATGATTTTTACATTTTCGAGATCGTAATAGCTTAGTCTAGCTATCTCGAGGATTAATTTGTAAAGTTATCAAAGTACTAGGGTTTTTCCATGGATGAATATAGATGAATTATGAACTTTATGGTATAAAATGAAAGGTTGTTGATAGATAAACAAGTTTTGTAAATTGAATTTTGATGAAATTATGATCTAGAGACTAAAGTGAAAAGATATAAATTCAAGAAAAATTTTGATTTTTGTGAAATACATGGGCTGTAAATGTTATATGTAAAAATCGGTTAGGATTGGAATAAGGATTAAATTACATGAATTTCATTTTCCGAGCCTAGGGATGAAATTGTAATTAATTAAAAGTATAGGGGAAAAATGGTAATTTTGCCTAAGATTTGAATTAGATGGAAATGAATGTGAATTTTATTAAATTGAGTTAAATTTACTCGTATAGATTCGGATAGATCAAATACGAAGTCAGATCATGAAAAAGAAAAAGTATCGGATTAGTATATTTTGCATATACGAACGATTATTGAGGGAAGTTCGTGTAACTAAATTTGTATATTTATATGTTTGAATTGAATGAATTGTATGTATGTGATTGTATTATTGCCATGTATATGAAATTAATCACATGTCTGACAATGCCCGGTAAATATTAAGTCTTGTTTGAATGAATGAAATTCGATTGGATATTGGGTTTTCGATTGGTTGTGATCTAGCATATGTTGTAGACACACCATAGCTCGAAAGAGCATCCCGTTATAAG